>NW_019214233.1:165320-329509 GCF_002532875.2 Varroa jacobsoni
AGAGGGGAGAGATATTTGTGTGTTTGTTTAAAGTTTGCCATTATTGTTACTACAGCAGCGCCACATGGCGCATTTTTCCAGTTGCTTCGTCGTCTGCCTTTCATGCCATTCAAAAGAGAGACTTTTACGGTCATTCTTTCACTCTATGGCCGCTATATGTGCAGACGGCACTATCAAGTCGTATCAAGTTCTTCTGCTAATCGTTGATAGTTATGCCGTTACCTTACTACCAGCAGCAATAATAAGTGTTATTACTGCTGTTTTACCTGCATGATTCAATAACATCGTCGTGCATGTCGTAACGCCGCCGTATCGTACGCATCTGAACAACATCTAACCAACGCAGCTGGCAGTAGTAACAGCCGAATGGCAGTCAGACGACGGCCCCTTGTCAAATAAAAGCTCTTTTCTTCTTTTTCCACTGCAACTAAACTTTTAAACTTGTGTAGCCATCATGTTTAATTCTTACTGACAGGCCATCATCTTAATCGTAGCTTCTGCTCGTGCGTTACATGCGCTTACCCTTGCAGGCGAAAGCCTTTCGTCGGACAAGCAGGTTCGATGATCCGACTATCTCAGTCGTTTGCCCCAACGAAGCCTTGAATTTTCACAAAAATCCAGCGCCGACGACAGCTACTACACAACTTCCATATTAATTCCTTCTTTTTGTAATCGTGGGATGCTCGGTCAGTTTGCCTTCGTTTCCAACACCTATTGGTAGTTGTTACTCCGCTGCTTCTGCTGCCTCTAACTGGTATCATTGTCGCTTTTGTATGTCATTGAAGCAAGCCTACCTAGTGGAATCATTTATCTATTTGCAAGAAGTTGTCACTGTTATACCGAAACGGTTTGGCTTTAGCCAGTTTTTTTGTTCTACTAATTTTGGCTGTTGTCACACTCGATAATGCTTGTCATAATATTAGTAGTAATAACATCATCATTCTTATTTTAATAATGCTTTATCATCAATAACTGTGATGCCTCCATTGCTTCGCTATCGGAAAAAAGTTCTGTCGGTCGTTGCTGGTATTTACTGATATTGTATGGACTTTGTTTGCGAATCTGTGTGTGTATGCGTTTGTTTTTACGTGTGTATCTGTCTGTTTTCCTGTCATATACTGTTGTATTAATATGTATAATTATTATATAATAGAATAATTCATTGTAAATGGTAATAATAGTCTTAATGGTATTGCTGATAAGAGTGTAAAAACGGAAGGATTGAAGGAGGAAGGAAGCCGTGAAGCGGTGAAGAGTCAAGTAAATGAGGGTTCAAAAGGGAAGCAAGCAGCACAAAAGGAGTTAGAACAGGGTGCACTTGTGGCGCTTCTTGGAAGGATTTTGCTTTCGCTCGGGGTTCTTCCGATTGATCTGGCGCACGAGGTCGTAGAAGATCTCGTTCACGTTCACTTTGGCCTTGGCGGACGACTCAAGGAATGCGCAGTTGTTAAACTGTCGCGCTAGGTTAGCCCCCAGTTCCTTGCCCACCACCCGCTCGTCCTCGAGGTCGCACTTGTTGCCTACCAGAATCATCGGCACGTCGTCCGTGTCCTGAACCAGGACGAGCATAGTCCAAATGGAACACCGGAATAGAGAGCAGCAAAAAGAAGGCAGAAAATTAGCGACATTAGATAGCAGCAGCAGCAGCAGCAGCAACGGAAAGGCTGATTCGGAGTCGTAGACTACTATAAATTGCATCTTTCAACATAGGGCAAAATAGCTTAGTAATTCTTATTCAAAAATAAAAAACTAAATTGTTTTTCTGATCGCTGTTGATGGCACTCAGCGCTGTCCGGTGTCTCAATGAGCCAGGGACCACTGAACCGAAATTCTGAAACGTAGAGGAACTTGTTCTACGTTATCATTGTACAGGCTGTATTTAATAATTGACAGTTTTTTCTTTGGCCACACTCAAAATTTATAAATTTTTCCCATACGCTTCCCTACCTTGACACGTAGAATTTGCTCACGAAGGTCCTGTAAATCGTTGAAGGTCGATTGTGCAGTGATTGAGTAGACGAGAGCAAAACCCTGGCCATTCTTCATGTAGAGGTCACGCATCGCCGTGAACTGCTCTGTGCCCGCCGTGTCTAGGATTTCCAGCATGCATTGCTGTCCATCGACTTCCACCTGAACAGAAAGTACGGCAGCGTATTGCAAATCGCAACAAAAATAATCAAAATAATAAAAAAAAGTTAATGATTAACTTAGATATCTAGATGAGAACTTTCTAGTGTTTAGAAAGACGTGGCACAAACAGACAGATATTATGTAGAAAACAACTTAACAGCATATAGAAATGAATTAATATTATTAAAAACATACGCCTAAATCAATTTTACATTGTAACGCTCATTAGATCACACACCCAGCACACGGACTGTGTCCACGCTTCCCTCTTGCTCACATGTTAGCGTCGTCCATTTTAAATCTATAATATTATAACGCAATTAAATTATTGTGTACCACTCCGAGGAACGTGACTAGGATAGTTATAGCCTGAATACTCACAGCTGTATACAGATATGGTCTGCTTTAATGGCTCAATCGAAACTCCTCCAGGCTATCATTCTCTAAGATTTTAACCAGCTCAAGCTGCCCAGAAATACTCTGTCGGCACCTTAATCTGAGTGAAGCCCCAATCCGATGCTTTTAGTGAGCTTCAGTGTTAAGGAGGAAAGTAAAATTTTGTCTGCAAATGTAATTCTTCTACAGTCGTAAAAACAAATTCCACTGTACCATTCATACAATGTATAAAGTTGTTCGTTAATTGTGCCGGGCTGTACAAGTTTGATAAGTTCACCAAATAAGCCAGCTCGTATTTGCCATGTCGCAAGAAATGACAGCTCTTCTGAAATAAGAGCCTTTAGCAAAGCCTTGGCAAAACATGCACTTCCTGACAGACCGATCAACAAGAGGTATCGACCAAGCCATATACATACATAGACATGTATATAAACGTTGTTGTATGCACAACGTGTAAGTCTAATGCACTAACATTTCGCAAACAGTTTCTAGGGGCAAGAAATAGCGGGGGCGTCGCTGTCACAATGAATCACCTAACGCCTGTAATTCGGTACTGATTGCGGACGCTCGCCAGCTAGCCGTGATGACGCTGTTTGGGGCAAGTCAGGCGACTAAATTGAACTTGAAGAGGAATATAGTCAAAATCACCAACAAAGTCCTCTATTACGACAACCAATGCTAAGTAACACTTCGCTGTAGGTATTACCAAAGCTACTTTCATGTTGAAAGGACTTCAATTCTGATCACTCACAAATTAGGAAGGAGGAAAAATCAACCGCGTTTAATAATGTATGGCACAGTAGTGAGTAGAAAAAAAAAGCCAGATTTAGTTTATAGTGGCACCCCTTGTTGCCTTGTCAGCGAGCGTGGAAAGATAGGTTAAGAGTTCGCTGTGTGTAGCACGTCCAGCATCCGTACAAATCATAACTTCCTTTCTGTGCCAACCTAAATACCTGGATATCTTTGAAGCCCTTTCAGAACCTAAACAGGAGAAAGACCACGCGTTGTACAAATTCGGTTTGCATGAGTTTGTGTCTTTATCTCAAAGATATATAAAGTCTAACGACTTTTTGGATTTACTTATACTAACGTATATGTTCGAAATAACTGAAATACGCTTAAACTTCTCGTGTATCCCCATTGATACGATTTAAAGCGATCGGTGATTATCCTGGTCCTAGTTATTCGACCGATATTGTTCGGTAGCAATACGACGCGGTTTTAGGGTTTATGTTTTAGCTATCCACAGATCAGAGGAAAACACCAGTTGGCTTGTCAGTGTATATAAAACAAATATTCTCCCCGTACCCGTTTTAACCATTACCCCAAAATCTGATTACAATTCACAAACGTTATACAAGATACGCGAAGTCCTTTTTGGCCCCGATCGATAGCTGTCTTTTGAGTATAATAAGCCGACGCTAATAGTAAGAATAATTATACTAGAAGGACACTTCGTATGTACGATATCGTCTACATATTGATGTAGATATTTCAATACAATAGAGTAGTACTCATGACGCCATGTGTTGTTTTCATAAAGAGTCCAGTCAGTCGCCTAACACCTACTTTCGACACCTGGTGTCGTTCTAGAACAATAAACGCTCTCTGAACGGTATTGCGTGCACTGAAGTTTTTTGAGCCAAAACAACAACAACAACTGAACGCGTAGATCTGTCGTGTCATGATTCAGTTCCATCCCAACCACGTCACTAACCATTCCAACCAGCGTTAACAAAAACAAAGCTACTTGTCGTCTACCATTAGCCATCGAGAATAGCTGTCACAACTTCTAGCTCTGTTTGAGCACCTCAGTGTCGTATCGGCGTCGCCATCGCCAGCGCTCAAGCAGCTATAAATAATCGCTCTCCCCATTAGAGCATGGAAAAACAAACAAAGGTTTTCACCCGGCTTTTGAGCAAGCGTCCAACGAGATTCAAACCAACTTCCAGGAAAGGCTTTGGCAACAAGGGCGCACGTTTGCTGGTGACACCAGGTGACTATTGTTGAGTCTCTAAGCTTACCTCGTACAACGACAGCGCATGTATAGAGCCCACGCCTGTTTTTTTTACTATGTATTGGATAATTGCCGGTTCAATGCTAGCAATAATGGTAACAACATTCATTTAAACCTATTATTATTATTATTAGAGGTAGAGATATCTTGATTTACGTCAAAAGAGCGCAGCACATATTCATCAAAGCGACCCCTTAGGATCAAATGCAATTTCATAAAAATAGCTTCACCATCTCTCATGTACATGCAGCACCTTACAATAGCAAGGCAGATTTTCACAAGGCTAAATAATCATAGTGGTGGAATACCGTCACCTCTATCCCAACACGTCATGTATCTGCCATAAAATAGTTGTTATTCAGTCATAACCAATTCAATTAACGTTAACTTACAAATTCATATAGAAACAATTCTAGTGACTGAGACCGAAGTCGCACTACGGCCGACTGCCGGACGTGCGATAAAACATACCTGCTTTCGGTATGAGTCCTCGATGGTAGGATCATACTTCTCGACAAAAATGCCCTGTACAAATTGCACCGTTAGGGCCGATTTGCCCACACCACCGGAACCCAGCACCACGATCTTGTACTCCCTCATTTTGAAGGTTTGTGTTTACTTCACAACGACCAAAAAGGCCGTATCCAATAGTCTTCCAATCAATTAAATTGCTTCTATTTAGCAATAATGCGAAAACAGGCAGCAGTAGTACACGGAATCGCGTGTGTTTCGTCAAGCTGAAAGTACAAACGACCAGCAGCAAGTCTTAAGCATGCAAATTGTCTTTTGGGCAACGATTCGCAACGGCACTTTTCTTTTTGAGCGCTTATTACGACGCTTTTAGCAAGAGAAAAAGACCGAAAATTTCGGTGAATTGTCACAGAGGTTGTTACAGGTGTTATCTGTATACAAGTTTCACTTTTATAGTATTTATTTCGTAAGTTGTTGCTGGTCTGAGCTGAAGATTGGAAGAAAGATCAAATAATACCAGCAATACTTGCCTGGTACAATCGCTCTTAATAGACACAAAAGGAGACTGAAAAATCCTGAAGAACTTTTCCTTTTTCCAAATTCTTTTTTTACGAAGTTTAGCGTTTGGGTAGTCTAGTGTTCTGCTCAGATATAGCTCTATTTTCGCTGTGGTTGGTTATTATTGTTCCGACATTTAATTTTGACGCAAGACAAAGCGCTGATAAAGTCGCCGGGTAAGGTCACAGCCTGGGCTTCTGAAGGACCTGAAAAATTAAAAGAAAATAAGTTAGTACTTGTGGCTCTTTAGACAAGGAAGAGTGGTGGTTTCAGTGTGATCAGTTAAATTAGCCTCACTTTGACCTAACCTAGCGCTTACTTGGAATTTAAACCTTAAAGTTGAGTGAAAACAAAAAGAAAGATCGGAAAATGTTGAGAAAAGCTGTTTTCAAATCGTACCATTATGTTTCCATAAATGATTATACAAATGGTTTTAGGAAATCGTGCTACGTTGTGTTGCTATAGGATATAGTGATATGAACATAGAGGAACAGTGGCAATAGGAACAGAACGCCATCGATATAAGTTTAGAGAGATAATTTAAGACCATAGACAAACGAGTCAAACAACAAAATAAGCTCCTTTATACCTGAAATTCGCCGTCTGTCTGCATGAAATGCGGTTACATAATTCGTGATAAATTTTGGTCCCTAAAATGGCATGTACCTAATTTTCTACCTTCGTTTTAGATAAAACAATACGTTGATTTTAACAGCGAGTCTCGTTCGAGATTTTTTTCTTACCAAGCTAGCTAGGTTCGTCATTCCAAGCTACAGAGATCACCAACTCTCACTGTAAATCGTGTCAAACGTATTTGAAGTAACTACACTAATACATAAAAAAATACCGCACATCAGTATAAAACTTCACTCAAATATGAGAACTATGCTCGACGGTAACGTCTAGCAGAAATCTCGAAAGTTTAATATTGAAACGTGGTAATATGTCGGTATATTCACATGCTACTTACTACTACATAGCACTCAGGTATTAGAGTGCTATTTTTCAGGATCTAAAATTGCCCCTCGTAGAATGATTCCCGCTTGCACCACCATCTATGTGCAACTCACTATAACAAGCGTGTCAATGTTGGTTAGACAGCAAAAGCTTTCGAAGTGTCCTTTCAAGCCGGCCCAGTTATCTTAATAGGTAGCGCGCCAAGATAGCCTAAACATTTCGTGTTTATTTCGACTGACGAAAATCCAGTATTTATAAGCTATAACAAACAATTCCGAGTCGACTTGCTCAATGTTGTGTGTAAGCTGTCGTCAAAGCCTTCGAAGTACTTTCCCTGCTCTCGCCACGTGCTGTTTCATTAAATATCCAACATAACCAATATCAGACGATCAAGGATCTATCAATTAGCCTATAACACCTCTAACCACCGTAACAACCTACGAAACCTTTCTCTGCACTACCGCGCGTCCTCACATATCTGACTTCACTAGCTACGCCTGACCCAGCTTCTTGCAAGAGCCAAAGCTGCGCCGACAACACGAAGGTCGCCCCGTTGCTCGCGGCTCTTTGCTTAAGAGGACTTCACAGCAATCAAGCTCATCACGACGCAACAGTTGTATTGAGTGCTATACGAGCTGGTACTCTAGCCCGATTCTTGATGGCGTTTGCAGATCGCGCTCAACCATGCCCTGACGGATCAGTCTACTAGGGAAACGAAAGCAGTGAAACAAACGAACAATGCTACGGTTGTGAGACTGCCTTCCCGGTTAAACCCATAATAACGATCAAAACTATAGTAGTGGTTCTTATTATTGGCATCGTTCGTTTATTGGTTCCAGTTTGGTCTTGTCCTCCTTTTAGTCGCTTTCTTTCTAATTATGTTTCCGTATTCTTTTCGATATGAGTCAATGTTACTTAGTATCTGTCTAGAGATAAGTCTAGAATTTGTTGTCTAGAAAATGACGATGGGACCGTCGTGTTAATGGGGCGACGGGCGTTACTGACTTCGTACGTGAACGACCTGTACTTCACATTTAGGCCGCCAGCACGATCAAAAATGCGAACAGCGATTTTATAGGTTTGTGTAGCATATAAGTCCGCACAAACAAACAGATACTGTAAGCGTACCTGTGTTACATGCACGGTAGATGAGGACAGACAACGATATCCACATCGATTTAGTAAACCTTTTTTTTTTATTTGCAAGTCTCGCGTTTACCCTTTTCGGTTTTCATAATTAAACGCTTGTTATTCGATTGCCTAGGATTACCGCGATGCTGCTAAACAGAGTGAAAAGGGACAAAGAAGACCGGGTAGAAACAGTCCTAGGTCAGCATGCAAATCAGGCAGTCCGGCTAGAAGATGCCAAAGACAAAAACCCTACCATATTTAGTTATGAAATAGTGCCGAGAAGTAGTCTAATGGTGTAGTTATAATGGTAACGTTATAGTGTTTAATAGCCATAACGGCTATGAGGTCGCGGTAATGGCTGTCTTCATTCGTCATGTCTTCGGCATGGACCACTAAACGCTATTTGTCACTCAACATTTTCCAGCATCCGTAGTTTTCTCGAACTGCTTTGCCGGTCTTTATTTAGCCAATGACTGCAAGTTAAACGTGTATTAATTTGTGATATTGTTGTATTATAAGACTCGCCTTTTGTTGTTCTGTCCAACCTTTCAGCTCGGTGAACAGTCAAAAAAGACGTTCATCTACACATTGCTATCAGTATCAGATACCTCAGAATTCTGATCTGCCGACTAAAAATGCTTGTTAGGCGACGCATTTCATCTGAAAGCACCGCTGTGTTTACTGACTGTCACAGAAAACTTAAGTGCGGATATGGGCTAAACTTTTTGTTTACTTATGAAAGGTTACCCAATATAGACGCTCACAATTCATACCTTGCACGTTCCTCTGCAAGTTCGAAAAACGTAGTCATCCATATACAGGCTGTACGTGCTTTGCACCATGATCCTACAATAGTCGCACAAAAATCTGGGAAAGTTATAGTGGGAGCTGATTCAAAAGGTTTCATATAATGCGACTTTCGCGAAGTTAAAGCAGCCATTAGGCCACTAAAAGATCCATTAATCGCACACACTATCAAAGTCTTATATTGCCATTCTAAGAAGTTAGACTGCCTCACCTTAAGTGACCTACCATACATGAAGAATACACGGTCCAGTGATCCCTCAAAAGTAGTATGCAATAGTATAAGTATAACAAGATGAAAACACAAGCAGAACCAATTAGTATGAAGCCGTTACCTCGCAGAATGTAGCTACGCAGAAGGAATATTTGATAACATTCATAACTAACTACAGAAGAAACCAAGACGTCCTGCATATTAACCAACTTAGCTGGAAAATCGAGAATCGAACCTGCCAATAGGAACCACCCAGCTATGATAGTGCACAGTGTTTTGCCACAAATAGAGTAGATTAGAGCTTGGCGTTGGTTTCACCAGGTCTGGCAGGGAGCACCCCGAGGGTAGACTGAGTCACGCTAACCCGTAAACAAGATTGCCCATCGTGGCGGGTCCAACACGTCTAGCCACACCGGACGCTTACTGGCTTCCCTTTGAAGGTCTAAGCACGTCAAGTAGCGTTTCCCTGAATCCGATCAAAAAGCCTTTTTCGTAGTGGGATTGTTCGTTGTGGACTGTTTAGTAATTGTATCCATATTGTTGTTATCATGTCCGTACATTAATCTTTACAGGGACAAATCATACAATGGACCTTTTAGGTATTTATACCTACACATATTAGTTCTAAGTTACATAGTGATATCTTCCTCTCGTGGTCAAAGTAATGATGATTCGCTGCTACTTTTGCCATTTGGCCTTCGGCCAATATGCATAAACCCCTGTGCAAAGTACATGGACAGAACAAAATTGTTTGTTCTCGGAGAGACCCCCGTCGGCTACCTCACCTTTTATATTATATGAATATTATGAATTATTTGAGGAGGCAAGCTGGAATTCGTTCAGACCCAAACACTGCTAGACTCAAACGGAGGTGAGAAAAAGATTTAGACGGAAGAAGTGCAATAAACAAAACAAAAAACACAGGCTATTGCAACCCTAATTAAGCGCGGGGTACTTAATATAAAATAGTTGTCGCGATTGTCAATGTACTATAGGTGCATATATATTGTAGTAATCTTCTTGAGCAGAACCCTTATCGAGTACCCAAAACTTTTTCATAGAATAGTTCTTTATTGCAACCAAGTTTCTGCCGTGACTAGTTGCTCACAAATATTAAGAAATCGATTAAATTAACTTCGCTGGACTACCATTCGACTGTGGGTTAATTGGTAGCTGTGGTGGTCTCTACCATCATAGTTGATAGTGGAGACTACCGAATGGGACAGAAAGGCCGTACATAGAACGAGTTTCATATCTGATATCGAAGAAAACAATGAACATTTCAATAGCATACGAAATCGACTTATGTGCCTGTAGACCGGTTCTATGCGACGTCGTTCTGCTAGACCGCAGAATCTTACAATACAGCTCAGAAAAGCCGCTGATTAGAAGAGAAGCCTTACTAAGAAGAATCAGCTACAGCGTCCTTTGCAAGTCAAGCCAATCGCTGACACACATGCGACTAAGTATGTTCAGCAGGAGAATTAGAGGCGCACTCACCGGCATCTGTCGATCGACTTTGTTCCTGACCGCAAAAACCGCCCACAAGAAAACGACGCCTAACATGCTCTAATCATAAATGACCACCTTTCGAGATTTGTTGGATATCCCAGAGTATTATGACAAGACGATTTAATAACAGTGGGATTATATAAACCAGTCATGTGAAATGGGGTCCGTTCTTCAATGTTGACAGCTCTTCTATTCTTATATCTCTTACTGCTACTCACCTATAGTCCAACTAGATTAATGACTTTCCCATAGGGATCCTTTCTAAACGATTGACTGAAGACGATTCCCTTTTCGTTATTATCACCTCTTTGTCGCTTCTGTGGCAACAGCTACCCTTCGAAGCCCTTACGAGTAATCCAGGTCACCTGCTTCGCGCGTTTTTATAAAATTCTTTTTTGTCACCAATCGCAACCCATAGAAGTGATCTGCTTTAACTCATGATTTCCAAGCACGTACTAGCATGCCACATTATCGAACACTCGGCAAACTGAGATAGGTTTGTATCGATTGTGCCTGTAGAAACGTAGTGTGTAAGTAGCAAGTTGAAGTGCTAAACTTAGGAACATTTGATGGCATGAATCCGTGTCCTGTCGTAGGCACACGTCGTTTCGCGTTAGGAACTAGCAGTTTTACTGGAAGTGCCGTAGATACCTTAGCGGCTGAGTTACCTAAGCCTTAATATCTTACCCTCAAGATATTAACGCCTAGGTAGACTGTAAAACTGCTAGCGCGGGCAATTTAAATTTTTCAAGTATAGCAAATATTACCAAGTACGTCTTCGAAATTTTTCGTCAATCTACGTGATAGGATTTGCTTTTGTTTTTAAACTACAATATGCCCTGACTGAATAAATGTCACGAAAATTGGAGCCATAACAGAACTCTGTTGAATCTTCGTGACAAACTCATCGCATACTACCTCTTAAATTGACTATACTTTTCAGTATAATTTTATTTTTATCAATTGAACCTAAATTATTACTTCATAATAAACGAACATTTTTCTGAAACCGTATATTTCCTATGTTATGTCCTAAGTTAAGATCCTTGCCGACTTCCCTAATTAATCGCAGCTTTGAAGGCCTGCTAACGGCGGTTGTTCGTATGTCGTCCCTCCTTGGTTTTATAAGATTTCATCTAGAAACTGTTTGAACGTTCAGTTCAGATTACCTTGTCGCTCGAAAAGTTTACATTAGTTGCCACAAAGAAAGCGCGATTAAAATGCGAAGCTTACCAAACTTCGAAAAGTCAGCTTAAGTAACTTAGACAAATACTTCTTAATTTTATGGCCGGAATTGCGACGCTAGCTTTACACAGCACGGTCAACCTTCAGCCTAAGCAATATTTGGCTATCTGGGCTTCATTGACCCGGTTTATTTACTCAGCATCACCGGCCACATTTATTTGTTAGAGTTTACTATATCAAGTTTCCATAAATGTAGAGCGACGTCGAGAAACACAGATTGTGATGGTTTCATAGCTATAACGTGCTGTATATTTTCTAATCGATATTTGTAAACCGCCAAGGAAAAACGTGAAGATATAAATGCCCGTTTCTGCTGCCTGAAAGACTTCAGCTTAGCGAACGCTTTATCCAAACGCGTCTCTGCGTTGCCGTTGTACCGATAAATATTTCGGTTTGACCATAGCGTAACACGTTCAGAATTGGGTTAAATATCTGCATGTTATATTCACCACACAATTTGGCCCAATGTCGATCGCAAGAGTACCCCAAAGCTGCAATTTTATCGAATTATCATTATCCTATTATAAATACTTTGGGATCTAAGTAACAAGGTATTCTTTGACTGATTAGTATCTGTAAAACATTCTGAAAATCAACTGCGAACCAATCTTACACCATGGCGTATGACGACTAGTGTTTAGCCTATTTCCGCTTTGAATCTCGTCGAAATAGCTTCAGCCGATTAAGACCACACTGAAGATTGGTGTGACAAATGTCATTCGTATACCGACTTATCTTCAGGTGTCTCGGGTCCCCCAATAGCTTGTATTACATAACGTCTACTATGATGCGAAGCACTGCCCTCGTTCGGCATTTGTATCGTATGAAAAGAGCTACGGTGAGATTCACTACGTACACTGAATGAGAAGCAAAAGTAGAACATAGGCAGTAGAGCGCAGCAAATAATGTATTATTCCGTAGCAACGAATTACAGGCACCTTTGCCAAGCCATTATGCCAAGTATGGAATCATTGTTGACGCTCCAACACGTAGTTTAACTAACGGTGGCGGCAATAGAGACCTGAAACAAGAAAAAACGAAGGGTTGTTCTCGAAGCTCTAAATGAATGGACGGATTGGCCTGAAGGCCTCATGCCTTTTACTTGTTTGCGGATGATCTATTAGGCACATCCCAGACAGTGCAGAACAGCACTAAAAATAGCTCGCAAATGTTTGGTAATAATTCCTAGTTGAGGGATCCAGTGTACGTAGATGCATGCATGCCCATCGGGTCAGACATTGGCTGTGTACTTTTCGGGTGAGCTTCGTACGATTGATATCATCAAAGCATGAAGACTTCTCGACAACGTTGTAGAAAGGACATCTATTTATCTAGTAACATTTTTGTCTTCAAACGCACTTCTTTCGCTACAAAACGAATGATCTTAGCATTTGCCCTATATTTAAGCAATTCAATGAATGACTTAACAACCATATCCTGCATCATTTGGTTTTATATATTATGATGCGAAAAGATCTTTTGCAGCACGACCAGCCTTATTATATTACTAATTCAATGAAAATTCGGTCTGTTTACCTTGGAACGTACAAATTTTTTGCCTACATGCTTTGTCCTCGTCAAAAGCTGACAAAATCACAAAATTACTCAAGATTACCCACCTCAATAAGAACAGACGGATACGGTGTCAATGTCACTTGCTTTCTCGTTTCGTTAGAGCGGTGATCACCAATACAAAAGCTAGCAAACAACACCATCTTTTACAATTAGGATGGTTTGTATAGCAATGAATGATACAAACATCACAAACTTTATAATAGGAGTTTGTAAGAACAGTGTTCGTCGTATCTCAAGAGTTTCAATTTAGCAAGATTGCCGCTTTTTCAGTCAGTCACGATCACGCTTCGAGCCTCTTTCGTTGATTGTTTCATTGTTGCTGAGAATCGCCGGTTGACTCGCCCGCCAACCCACCCGCCCAGTTTACTCAACGTCTGACCACGTCGCGGACTGGTGACCGGCCTCAAGTCTAATACATACAACGAGCACCTCGATATTTTATCAACTCGTCGATCATAGAGAGTCACTATGATCCAGCCGGGCCTATTAACCGACCAAAACTCAACAGTCCACCACATATAGTGTATATAAAAGTTTGGCCCGGCCAACAACGAATGTTGACGCGAACGCACAGTGAGCACCGCAATGAGATAATCTCAACGCCGTCATGTGGTCACGTGGCGACACGTTACGGAATACGCCGACAGACCTTATCGAGACAGTCACGGCGCCGGGGTTTGTTGCTGTTGAGCTCTAACAATGATCGCTAGAAGCAGCTCGAACACCAAACGCTGTTCGCAATGCAACAAGAACAGGAACCGCCGCGGCAGTAATAGCAGCAGCCGCTGCTAGAACGATATATTACTATAATTGGTCACGAAACAAAGTATTGGTTGTTTTTTGTGGACTAAAGCATTGAAGTGAGTTCAAGAATTCACCGAGGAAGAGAACGCAATAGGCCAACGCAAGACGTTATAGAATAACAGGAAAACCAAGGATTTTTTTTTTTTAATTTATACCAGATGCTCGGAGTACAGATACCACAAGAAAGCCTGCGGGAAAAGTGCTACAAACGTTCTATTGTGAGAGAAGTTAGGGCTCCCACGTATGTAGAGTCCGCGAATTTTTTCCCGTACATAGAATAAGAATCGTACGGTTAAGGTCATATTAAAAAACTAATTTTGATCCCTAATGATAAATGGACAACAGTCGGCTGCTAGATTCGAGACCCGAGGGGCTGCTACCCATAGAAACTAAAGCATCTATCTATTGCTATGTTTTTTTCTTGTTCCATTTGCCGTGTTAGAGTTCTGCGAATGTTCCGAGTTCATTATCAAATTCGGTTTAGTTCGCTAAAGCCAATGGTCGGCAACATATTAAAACGGCCTTTTTAACGCGCGTACCTGCGACCATTGCCATTACAGATATCGAGCACTTTTAGACCCAAGAAATCCCTTCGCCAATTAAAGTAGCATTCAAGTTCTACTATAACTTGGCACGAAGTGGCAAAACCGGTCGAGCACTGGCTATTATAATTAGTGCTGCTGCTGCTGATGCGCCAGCTTTCTTATTCGTTGCAGGCTCCGTCTGTTAAAAGAGGCCTCAATACGGCTTTTATACTTACGTGTCGTCAAATAGCGTTACCATGTAGCGGCGCGCTGATTTGCGGCGACGCCCGATTCTCGATGACGCTGGTTGAGTTTCCTACCATTTTTTGCCTCCTTTATGATATTCCCCGCAGTAACAATAGAAGTGATAGCAATATTATCGTTAACCTGCCTATCCTTACTTTTCCAAAAGGAATCTGTCTTCGTCTGCTTCTCGGCGTTGGCGTGCCCTCCTTCCTGTTTAAATGGCTGTCACGTCAAGCCGACGATAAGTCAGCGAACTTGTTTGTAAGTACCAGCCAGACAGAGCAAGGTCTTGCTACTACCGCTGGTGCCGGCGTTTGAGAAGATGCAGTAACAGAATTAGCATCATAATCCAGTAACAGGCGACCCCGGCTAACGATTTCGACCCATAGAGCTCTCGGCAGCTCTATGCACTGGATCCAGTGGCCCCCAGTCCACACTGAGATACAAAGAAAGAGAAAGGGGAGTGAAATAGAAGGCGGGTCGGAGCATACGGTTTGAGCTGCATTGCTCCCGACTGTTCGACGCTGCATTTAGGCAGAAACCTGAACGAGAACGAAGTGAGGCGCCAACGTTTACGCGCGCATAACCTATCACAACCAGCAGTACAGAAGCGTTGCGCAGCGACAAGTACAGGCTTATATGCAGTGTTGAACTAGAACTAACGAACGGAATAGATTAAAAGACTGATATTTCCTGTCCTAGGAGTTCAGAACTGTCAGTATTGTGGGGTGATATACTTGTTGCGACCAGGGCTGTCGAGATAAAACTAGCCGTAGATTCGAGAGTCGGAAAGGAGGCCGACTAGTAGCACCTGTAAATCCTATTTCTCCTTTTCCCTTTTTTAATGCTTCGACTAGCAGCATTAGCTGGCTATTTACTTCAAAGATTTATAATAGTGCATCGGTCAAATCGCAAATCCGCTAACGAGTTAACAACCTGCTCACTTTCTACCTATGCGGAACACCCCTACAAGTGCCAGAAAACGGAAAACGGGCACACTTCTCGATCGTCTTTGAAATGCGCGCCCAAAGCATATGAAATGCCACAGGATGAAAGGCTATATATTTCTTTGTTACATGTCACATTTTTTTACCACACACGTCCCTATGTACTGTTTGTGTGTTGGTATTCGCACAGCCACTTAGGGCACTCGAGGAGTCACTGCAAAGAGCAGGATCTTTAGACATTTGTACAGTTTCTGTTAGGCGTCTATCTACGCCGACTGGCACCCAAAACAGCAGACTATGCGGCGCCAAAGCCGACAGCCGGGTGGTCCTAACGCGATTCCAGAACACTGCCTGAACAGCCTTTTTCCCTCTATCTTTTCCAGCCTTTTTTGTTCTGTAAAAAGAACTTTGATATACTAGCAGAGGCAGAGAAAACCTTATCTCTGCTTACCCTCATTATTATAATATTTCTAGAAAACAGTGACAATTAGTTCATATGTCGACTGTAAAAAGAATGGACCGCTTAGCAGCAGTGGTGATCCGTATGAACACGTGGCAATTTTAGATGAACTTGAAAATATGGCAAGTGTGTATTGATGGTATGCAATACCAACCCGCATTAGTAAATGCCGCATACTGTAGCCTACGTCCTGCCTAAAAATGTACAAAGCAATAAACGCGTGGGCCGTTCCTACACGGCCACTGAAGCTAGCCGATGTCAATCAGCGACCCGTGAGTAGCGTTGTCCACGCTTACTAGCACTCTCTTTAGATGGTACTTTCAGCACAGCCTTTGCGAGCCCAAGGACCATGAATGGACAAACATTTCACATGTATATATAGCTACATAGTATAGTTTTGTATCAGCGAACGTTTCGAATTTACAAGAGATCCGGGAACATTTGTGAGCACCACACTAACCGGGACAAACGGCAATTGGCTAGAGGATATTTTCCCAAGCACTATATCTATATATATATATATATAGTGCTATATCAATACATATAATACAGGACATTGCTACTCGATCTGGAATATTGATTAAAATACATATTGATTGCCAGTATCAGAGTTCGCCGCATTAAACATCATACAGGCGTTGCCCCGTTTCGTACTAAGTTGTAGGTATTTAGCAGCAGTAGAAAACAGCGCTAATTTGTAGCATAAAACGATTCAATGTCCAACACTGGTCCGGCACGAGTTCGCTCTTTAATGCCGACGGGCTACGTCGCTAGCCATACGAAACACGTTTTACCGAGACGCGAATTTTCCACTAATCACCTGAATCGGTAATTGAACGTTGTAGCAGCTTCAATCTTTTGTCGTATGCATCACTGTCAGTACGCCATGTTTGATGGCCCGCGTGGTCTTGGTTCGTCGTGGCCACTGAATGGAGTTGCCAACCCGGCCGACATTCGTAACGATGGTAAAAGTATAACCCAGAACAAATTCAACACAACGAATAGTTCCATAAACGATGGGTAGGTACCATATGCTGCTAGAGGTGCCGAGCGCTTTCGGTTTACGTTGCTCAAAATACGCCGTCAAAGAGCCTAGCCAGCGTTACAGTAGATCACAAGCTCAATCACTAGGCAGAAGCGTCCTGTTGAAGATTCGAACCCAAGCTACGTTGCTAAACTTAGTGTGATCAGATAGGTCAGCATTGTATTCGAGAAGCAGGGATTCTGGCGGTGTTTGTGATTAAGTGTGGCGTGGTCGTGAAACGGTCGAGAAGATAAATTTGCATATATCGATGCATATCATCATCATATATTTGCGGGCGTACAGTCGTAGCAATTGCATTGTCAGCTTCTCGCTCCATTCGACGAACGAAGAGTACATCTGCAATGAGCATTTGGGCTAAACCGACATGCGAATGGGTGTGTTTGGTACGAAGTACCAGCTGTTCGCACGCTTTAACCAACAGCTTCATACATTACCATGACGGCTAGAACGAATACTAGTCGCTAGACCAGGACAATACTGCGAGACCACGCAACATCCTGCGGTTAGCCTTGCACTGCTGCGTTCGTTGCGATCAATATTATGTATATGTAATCACTTACGGAAGCATTTAGCTGTTAACACCAATCTTCTCTCGGGCAGACTCAACTGTTGCCACGCCCGTTGCCGATCCAAACGACAAACGCAGCGGTTAACATGCTATTCGAGCTATACGATACGAGCACATGGTGCCGAACGTCACATCAAAAGCAGCAGTATCTACAGCCACGCGCGGCGCAACGCGACTGCAGCCAAAGCTCACGCCAGCAATGCCAACATATATCAGTCGGAACAGCTGAACGATAAAATCGAGCGCAGAATGTTCCGCCGCTTTGGAAAGCAGTTTGCTAGGCGGATGGCGCATCGATGCTGTCCGCTGTCCGCGATCCGGCTTGCCACCAAGTCGCCTGCTCGTTTACAATCGCTCCACAGATCTCTCTCTCTCTCTCTCTCTCTCTCTGCCTTCCTCTCACACAGAAACAGCGGGCGCAGGCGACGGCAGAGTGAGCAAGCCCTGCTGACTGATGGTGACTCGCTGCGGACCGCCAGGCTTTTGATGCCGCTGTGCCGTTAGCGGCAATTGCGTTGGCTCTGACTCATCATCAGACGCTCGATTGGACGCCGGATCGGCTGATCGGTAGCAGGCTGAACGAATCGCCAGGGCTGACAGGGAATCGCCGCTCGGACGGGGACCTACTGTAATGTAGCGGCGGAGTCAGCCATTTGCATCACGTTGCCAGATCCAACCGGCAACCCCTGAGGGAAAACTGCTGCTTAACTGAGCTAGGTAAAGCACAGCCGTAACCGTTCTTATGAAGTTTCCTGGTGCTGCTCGAGCGAATAATAAATAGTTAGGCAATAAGTGAGCATTGAACACGACCTGGCAAAAAGAGATGAATGATGGGTGCGTCATCCGCGGTTTAGCGACATTTTATTTAACCTTTACAGAGGTTCGAAGCAAATTTTATTTTACAAGAAATTTAACGTTGAATAGAAACCATTAACCCCTTTCCGTAATGCAGTTTAAACACAGTAACTCGTATAACACACGTTGAACGTACTTGATCATGAAATACGTTGTTCAGAGATGTGGCCGTGTTGGTATTGGTGAAGCGTAGTTTCAGCGGCTTTGTTTTCAAGTGTGCAGAATGAAAAGGACAATCCTGGCTTTGATTTACGACAACAAAATGGAGAAAGATGAACTGTATCCTTTAAGTACTTGGATAAGCAGCGCTATCTTTTTTTCTGACATCTTCCCAGGAGGGAACTGTATTGATGCACAAGACCGGCGCAATCCGTGCCCTCTGAAGGATCGTTCTGGGTCGGACAAACGTGCTAAGTTAGACTTTTGGTAGTATATATATATGTAAGGTTGTTTACATGTACGTGCTTGCTGAATACATGATTGACGGTCATGCGATGATTATGATTTGGCGTAAAAGGAGAAAGCTATAACCTGTGCGCTATGCGGATACCGCGAGAGTTCTAGCATTTTGGCGCGCGCTTTTTGAGTACTTGCGATGCGCGTATAAAAACATGTCATGGCCAAAATCTCATAAGAATGCAGTGTTTTATCCAGACCTTTCCTCGATTTAACATTGTATGAAGATAAATTGCTAAACATACGTTAACATCCAACGGGAGGATATAGATGTCACATCATAACACCTTCGTTTTTGACATCCAGTCGGAAGATGCGGTTCCAGGAGCTACTATTATATTTTTACCAGAAATCCACAAATAGTAGCTAATGGTTACTTTGACTATTAACTCCAGCACTGATGTCCAAACAACGAATGTCCATTACACCTACAAATTTATATCACCTATACATTTATATCGTCTATAAATGTATATACATTTGCTGCCGTCTCTGCCATCGATGTAATCCATAGAACTAAGAGCAATCAAACTACCGAAACCCACGACATTACCTCCTCTATGTAGAGTATGCTAATAGAGCCTATGTATATGCAGCCGTTCATACGTCACCCTCTATACGTATAATTTCCACATTTTTATCTATTTGTACAGTAACAACACTCTCTTCGTAAGGAGTAGGGACTCCACACACAAGCACTCAGACATATGCATAATACATGTACATCATTAGCTCAAGTTATCTGTAGATATACACGAGTAGAGCTTTAAATGTAAAGCTGTGATACTCAGGCCGTGACAGCCAGCTGGCCTAGCTTTCAGATAAAACCGCCAACAAACTGCCCATCACCCCCGCACTAACAGATGAGTCATTCAAAGACAACTGCGGCTGCGGCTGCAGCTGCAGCTGCAGCTGCAGCTGTATTGTATGAAATATTCATTCGTCCCAACACAGTCGGTTTTCGATAGCTACCGGGTTCCGGGTCCCGATTATCAGCTAAGCAGTCAAGCGGGAGCTGATACCCGAGTGTACAACAACAGTCTTAGCAGTAGCTCTCACAGTCGTACGGATATCGTCCGCTGTTGTGGATGGTATGGGCGACAAATACAACAGTAATTTTCGCAGCCGTTGTGACTGGTTACATTCCCGTAGTTGCCATTGCAATGATCTTGTCATTGTCAATGCTCTCCCTCGTAAAAACAGTGACGATGACGAGCGGCCAAAATGCCGAGAAGGCCGGTAGCACTGTCGCGGGGTGGGTCGCCTGGCGACTGCTGCTGCTGCTGCTGCTGCTGTTGCTGCTGCTGCCGGCGTCGAAAGGAATAAACGAGTAAGCGGCGCGGCGGTTGAACTTACGGATACAAAAGTGACAGCTGAGGGACCAATGGCGGCTGTGTCTGTATTTTGGCGGTGGGAGGCTGTGTCTGCATTTTGTAAACCGCTTGTAAGACTGCCGCCAGGAGCTCCTGGTAGTTACCGTTGACTGCGGTGGCTGTGGTAGCAAAATAACCTCAATCTGCAACCATCCGTTGCAGCAGACGGATGCGACGTGATGGGAGCGAACGGGACGGGATAGGACGGTTAATCCTCAAGCTATTTCGGTATCAGTATTTGGGACTCGGTCAATTATTGGCTGTCGTAGAAATACTTAACGGGTTTCGTACTCACGTCGGCGTTTCAGTTTCTTTTGATACGGCTGTTATTTTATCTTTAGAAACGTGTTTTCGTTGTTACTAGACAGTTGATTTCTATTTAGTGTCGGTGTACTAGGAGCGACCTTGTTGTTCAAGGAAGACTCGAACTTACTCTCTTTTCGTTTTTACCAGCTGCGAAGTCCACAGGCAGCGTTGCAGCTACTGGAACGCTGGTGCTGGATGGCTATTTCCACGCGCACAAACTACTACACTGGCGAGCAGGTGCCACGAAAAATCACCACGAGCTATGTCTCACACACTACTCTGCTTCAACCGATTATTGAAACTCCACGGCAAATGCCGCTGTCACTGGCATGCACGTACACACCCTAAACACGGGCGGGAACGACCACAAAACACGCAGTGAACACCGGTGAATAAATCACGAATGTCTTGACGCTATTACCTAGATATTTATCGCGTCGCTAGCGTCACCGATCACGTTTGGATCGCACGTTACTCGACGCCGTTCTGCGTCACTGTCACTATGTTCTTTCCGACTGAAGTGCTCGTTGAGACAGGTAGCAGTCAATGCTCGACGCGCCGTCGACACCTCTCTGAATGTGTTGTTGCTTCTTTTGCCTCGTTCTCTTTTGGTCGTCGTGCAGATTTGCTCTTTTTACTCGTTATCGTCGGTATTGTCGTTGCGTTTGCTGACACTCTCCAGCAGCGGTCACTTTCTCCGGATCGTTTGGTGTTATTCTTGAAGTTGTCTAGTTGGCACCTTACAATATATCGGCCACAAATCACGATTTCGCATAAGCAAGCACAAATTTCGGCGGAAACGATCAAACCCGATGGAATCCTCACGTCGTACGATGACGCCGTTCCTGCTAGCGGCACCTTCACTTGCACTTAGGCACCGGTCCTGATCAACGGAAATCGATTTTCGTACTTCTTTTTTTGCTCGAGAGAGACACAGCGCGATAAATACGACGACAACGCGTTGCTACAGTTTAATGCTGCTAAATGCAATGTCTTTGTCGTTGAATAACGACTGGCAGGCAGACTGAAAACACGGGACGCGCACTAAGGCCACAATTAGATTCTGATGATGGTCGATACCAGAACGAACGGTAGCCACCGGTGGGGCTGGGTTGTTGCGTGCGTACCACGCAGAGATACTAGTGACGACGATGATGATGATGGTGATGACTTCGATTGTATTCCACCTAGCAGTAGTGTAAGTTCTTACGGAGATAACTTTGCATCGTTTTCTCGTTGTCGGCCTTACTGCTACATTTAACGCCGTCGAGCGAAATTATCCACCTCCTCCGTTAGTCAGCTTCACGGTCGTTTCTCGTACGAAAACCTTCGCCGCCGTCGCCGTCGCCTATGACAACTGCAAGCGTTTAGATATAGAAGAAACACAAATACGTAGACACACGGCAGTTAGTCGTAACGGCCTGTTTAGTTTTAGGCTTTAGATTTGTGATTACAGCAGTAATTGTAACAGTTGTAGCCTTAGCTAGCTTAACAGCAGACCAATTTGCTAAGTATAAAATATCTAATCTCTCTACGCAAACGAGTAGGGGACTTTTGTCTAGCAAGTAAATGGCTAATTTACACAGCCTATCCAGACGGTAGATTCACTGAACAGAAATCCTACGAGGAGTAGCAAGATCTTACCGCAATCACCACCCAATGTACCTACCTAGTGATGTAACGTCACGCAAAATGTCTCCTATTGCCTCGACACGCAACGCACGCACCTCCCCAGTCCATACGGCCACCGCATAGATAACACAGCGACTAACAAATATAATCGCCAGAGAGTTGTTATAAGAACGTCCACAACAATTTCCACTATAGCAATAATCGACAGCGGCAACAGCCAACGAGTGGGTAATGATGTTGGGCACAACAAGACAAGAACAACGACGACGACGACGACGACGACGAATGTTTGTCGTCGCGCCCGCCGCAAGCGTCGTGACGGTTGCTGCTACTAGTACTACGTTAGATGCTCAGATTCGTCCACGAAAAGGGGGCCAACAGATCAACCCCCGGCTAAAACTAGCTAGTTAGCTAGCGTCAACAGACACTGCTCGAGTGGCTTTCCCTTCACAATTCCTGCTGCTTGTAAAGCTGATACTAATTAGCGGAGTTCGAGCCAGTTAGCTCGTTGCCGCCGCTTCGCTAGCTTTATGTTGCTTACTCTGTTCGTGTTGCTACTGCTGCTGCTGCTGCTGCTGCTTTTTTCAGCCAATGATTTCGTTACTATCGGTTGCAACGCTGTCGGTCCTCAGCATCTAGCACGCTACTGTAATGCTATCGTACTACAAGTATTACTTACACTGCCGAAAGCAGGCAAACAATACAGATACTGTTCACCGCCTAACGTGCGCCCGTGCCGCCGATGCTGTAACTATTGCGGCTGTTCGCACTAGCCACACCAACAACAGCATTAAGTGAGCAGCAGCAGCGGCAGGTCTAAATCTCTCGGTAACAACAGCAGCAGCGGCAGGTCGTTCAGACTGCTCGGATGATGACGGCGACGAAGATTCGTTCCTAATCAACAACCAGTTCTGCCACCACAGGAGGGGCAACGGCGTAGCAATCGGCCCAGCAGGAATCAGCACCAAACACACATCGACCCACCGTTCACTGTTGAATCGCTTTCATCAGCAGAACTCTCTTACGACGGGTTACACGGGCACGGCCTAGCTAGAAACAGATAGGTTGTCCAAGCCAGCCAACGAACGGACGACTCTTGCAGAGCAACACACGCCTACTGCAGCCTACGGCCTACATACAGCATCACCCATAAACAGGCATAGAGAAACCACACCAACAGCCGCTGTCGGTGCTATTGTTGGCCGATTCGCGAAATTGACGGATGGTGCCGTCGATTCGACCCACACACGCGCTACTCGGCACTGGCCAAGAGCCGAACTAAGGGTGAGGTGCGGAGAGGAGCCGAATTAAGGGGGAGACAGGATTTGGCCGAAGGGTTGTTGGCGTTTTTGTCTTTCTACAGGTTGCTGGTGACAAAAATGTTGAACCCACATTCCGCGTAATCTAGCCAAATAGCCTAGGACTCGATGTGTGCGACCTAAAGCGTAGCTTGATTGCAGCTGGCTTTAGCGGTAACAGCGGTGAATCACCAGAAATTGTTGTCGATCTTGCTTCGGAGGAAAGGTTATGTTTTTTTCCAACTACTGATATGTCAGTGAAGCCTTGACGACATCATGTCTTTGATAGGTCTTCCACTGGAATCGGTGTTCAATAAAATGACTGTTTTTGTTTGAAATTTAAGTTAGTCGGCAATGCCGGACACGGTGCGTTGTCCGTTGAAAGCGTCATAGGTTGAAGTGACTACCGGTAGACAGCCAGACACGGGAACGAGGTAACTCGCTCGTTGATTCCGTCCAGTTGGACCGCTGGCACTCCCGGAACAATTACGACGACGTTGGCTATCGTACATCCGCTCGCTCGACCGCCCGCGCCCGCTAGGCCGACAACAACAACGACTATGATGTCAGCAATGTCCACCACTACAACCAACATCGTTATTGCACCCGCCTTAATCTGGACCACTAATACGACAATGATCGTGTTCTCTTAATTTCGTGACGACCGCGAAGAAACCTTGCAACTAGGGCAGTCGTAGTGGCGAAGGCCATCGCCGTTCCGCCGCAAGATAACAGCGACGGTGGGCGTAAGCGCGGAACAAGATAGCGGTGTTGATCCAATTACATAGTCTCGAAGAGCCTCGACTCATTGAATCATTGTTAAGGATAGGCGGTAAATGTTGGATCGTTCATTAGTTTAATACATGCTACTATTTTGTTACTCTCATTTTTGAGCCGGACGGTAACGCCGATAAAGGACCGTGACCACTGGCGGTGGCCAGGTGCTCGACGGCCGGCATAGGTTCAAAACAGGTAGACATAACGCTTCGGAACGGCAATACGGAATGAAATGTGGACTCGCAGATAGATAGAGTGACAGGTGAAGGGTAAAGGGGCCGAGAAAAGGCATCGAAGCTTGACAGAAACGAGGCAACGATGGTACGCCACTCATTCACCGTAGGAGGAAGCGACCTGGAGCGTACGGTAAAATTTGGCCGTAAAGATAAAATCGGAGTTCGACAAGTCTCTTCTAATATACATGCACATATGCACTCGTGCAGAGAAATATGCGCATGAACAAAGGGACGTTGCTTGCCCACAATGACAGGTAGACGCGCACTACGGGTAAGCGCCTTACTACAGATTGAGGGCGGAATAGAGAAAGCGGGACACCTACGCCGCACTCCTAGCCCGTGATGGAGGCGATATCGCCGGTTGGCTGGCTGATGACGGACGCCGTAGTTCAGTATTAAGCCGTCCGCAGAGAACATTAGGCGGTGTCCATGTTAGTATCATAAACAACTAGGGATATATGTTGGTTAGCTGTTGGTACGTGCTGGTAAAACAAATACGATGCCCACATTGTGCGCATAGCTTGTACATGGAGAAAAGGCAAAGCAATACACACGAGCCGACCAACAGCAACTTGTGTATGCTTAGGGGCCAATTGGAAAGCCAAATAGTAAATGCAATAAGAGGATAGAAAGCGACGAGCGGGCCAGATGGCGATCGCGACGGAATTAACCAGAAAGCGCTGAAAAGAAAAACCCGAAGTGAAACTCGTTTTGCGGGAGATTTACCCGATAAGCAGTAATGTTTGTTGATAGCCCGTTTATATAGATGGCTCTTAATCTATGCTGTTAAAAGCTGTCGTTATCTAAAGCTAATGTGGATATTAAAAAAAAAATACGTATCCCTTGAGGATAATGGCCATGTAGGAGAGTTTCATTGATCTAAACTAAAGCTATGCGCACAATGTGGGCATCGTAGTGAAAGCGTAGCAAAAACGCTAGATTTCACTACACGTCAACTTCTGCCCCATGAAGAATTTCCATTTTATTTTAATGAAAATGTATTGTTAAGGTAGTTGTACATACCTGTACAGAGTAATAAATGAAAACTACAATATCAATAAATTGTCATTCCCCAGAAAATCTATAGCAATTTTTTTTTTAACTCCATTATGAGTGAACAAGATGCTTGCTGTTATTGCAAAAAAAAAAAGCATTATGTACACAAAAAAAAAAAAAAGGAAAAATGCTTGGCATAAAACTGTGCAGAAGTTGGAGCTTCGATGAAATGCAAGCTTAATACGCCGCCTACGTTGCGCCTAAACGTAAATGAGCGTCCTCTAATTTGCTTATGGTTTTCAACGCAATAAATGTACGAAATTCAAATAGCGTGCTTTAGAGGTACTAGAATAGGTCGCCTATAATTATAACAACAGTTACTGACATAGTGAATAGGTTCGATGTTAAAGGCAAGACATGCTGTACAGTCATATCTGGTAAGCCGGGTAACAGACTAAAAAACACAGCAAAAAAATGTACACTAATTTTCGAATGAAAGCATCTATAAGTGTTTCGAGTGTTATGCTTCGTCCGACTTTTCAGAATTGCTTCCGACAATTGATCTTTTTCTCGAAACGAGGTGTATTTATTTAAACCCAGTTTCAAGCTTAGCCTATCTCACCGTATTTCCCTAAGCTAGGCAAACACGTTACAAACGACACCGTGATGAAAATACAGTGCAGAACAATGAACAAGGCGAAACAACGTGTAACAACGCATAAAAGTGGGAGCTGCTAAAACAAAACTTAATTAAAATGAGGGTATATAGAGGGGTTATAGAGTTGCAAAATGGCTGCCACCTCGGAGAGATTTGCCTTGTCAGTGCGTATACATTTCTCAGTTATTTGCCAAACAACCCGAGCATTTATCTAAGTTGGAGGTTATTCCTATATTCTCTATTATAGAAAGCCGATCTATTTTAATTAAATTTAATTTGCATCCAACTAATTGGTTTTATAAAGCTTTAAAAAATATCCATTTACAAACGATTGTTATAATAATAAATTAGTATATTTTTTTAATGTAAGTTATATTGGGATGTTACGCATTGCCCTACATATGAGCAGCTTAGGTTCAGCATTTGGCCAAATTACCGGTGAGGTAAGTTTTGGACTTCGATGTATAAAGAAGTTCGTAAAAACGTTAACTATCTACATCGTACAACTTTGGCAGATTAAAGTGCGATCTTTAAATTTTTATCGAACTGTGCTTCGGAAACCTAGATTGTAAAAAACAGTTAACGTTAAAAAAGTTAATATATCTTTATGATAATTAAATTTTATGGTCTCTTATCTATTTTAAAGAGATTTAACATTTGTGTTATTCCTCATTAGAGAGGAAGGTAGTCAAATGCTCTCCCCGTTCCTGCGACCGCCTCGCCTGCAATCCGAGTTTGGTCGTCTTTAAGAGTAAGGCAGCGTAATATGCATATTATAAATGCTTCCGGTAAATGTACACACTTTACATGAAGTTACGCGACCGCAGAGGAAATTAAGCGGCGTTTGGCGTTTCCTTTTACTATTACTTTAAAATAAAAATGTACATTTTTTGAAACGAGAATGAAATATGAAATTTTGAAAGAGGAGCCTCAGAGGATGCCAAGCATCGCTTGCTAAAATAGTGCTAAGCTGAAGAACCGCTAAGCTCCACTCCGACTTTCAAAGGGTAGCGAACCTCTAGTCGCCAACAAGGACTTCTTAACGATTATCTTGACTACCAACGACTATCAAGACTACACACGCGGCGTAAATCAGGTACTTCAAACAGTACTCTGAATTCACGAAATAGATACTTATATTCATTAAAGGAAACCAAGTAAAGAAAATTCCTTCAATAAAACGAAGCGAATTCTCGAACTATTCAATTTCGTGCACAATGATATCTTTCAGCGACGCTAATACCAGCGATGGTTGGTTAAAATTCTAGGCTTTAGCCGTTTCTAGATCCTTCGCTAAGAACAGGTCTGTTCAACTCACCTCAGTAATTTATTTTTCTTGAAATGGTGCAGCGGTAACGTGTTTGCCAACTTAATAGCACATGGACAGGTGATCTACGTTCGAAACTACGCAGAGTCATACCTCGGTTGATTGCGGAAGACATCCGTCGCAAGTAACGCCTAACGGCAGTGCCAAACAAAACTCGAAATTCTATTTATTTGGATAACACATCTCTGAGTACGTAATAAACTGTCGTAGTTGGATTAAATTGAAAACAACTTCGGAATACGTGAAATTGGAACACAAACACGCCTTTATTAACAATAAAAGTAAATAAGTGTGTATTTAAATCGAGTTTACGAATTTTATAACGAAGTGACAGCGGCAGCGTGGTGGAGAAAAGAGGGCTAAACGAAACAAAGTAGTAATAATAAATAACTAACGATTATAGCCAGGAAACATATCTTCTGTATTAAGAAGTGCAAACATCATATTGTTACGTTCAGGTGTGATTTTAATGTACAAGTATGGCACAAGAGCGAATACTGTTGAAAAGTGGAAACTATTTAAAAATGAATACATCGCATTAGGAAACCATCTTTCTGTCGCTGTTTACTAGCGTTATCGGTTGGTAAAAAGCCGCTGAACTTTCTGCCTTTCAGGAATTAGCTTAAAAAACTAAATACTTGGGATTTAAAAGTCTGACAATCGCGTATACGGTATAGCACATTTTAGAAAATGATATACCCTGTAGCCCGTTCTCTCCGGCAGGTATGATATACACGAACCCGATTATTTGTGTAATTAAGCGGCTTCATTCTATATAGAGCAGGCTCTATGTCCTTCAAGCCGATCAGGCGGAGCATGCACAAAAACATTACGTCTGATAATAGTTTCGACACGATGAGTCGCTTCGTAACCCCAATGGTGGCCTTACACACAGCCAAGGTACGATGCAATAACACGCGTTATTTCTCTACAAACGGGTACTTTCTGCATGTATGCTTAGCTCACCATGAACTGGTTCACACGCTCGTCGGAAGACAATCCTGGCTCTAAGGCTAGTCGGATATGCTTTATTATGGATATAAAACCCAAATTCAACTATTCGCATATTCTATGAAACTCAAGAGTTTCCTGCGTTACACTTTATCGATAGCTTTTTCCACTCAGACGATAGAAGCTGCACTTGCTCAGGGCACCTTCCCTGACAAAAATAGATTGTCTACGTCCTGTCTGCATGAGTGTCGTTAGTAGTGCATCTGCTTTTTTCTGTTAAAGTGTGTCCTTGCAACATCTCTCTTATTAACCATATAAATCACGGTATACATATTGGTCAGTCTCAAATATCTTTGTCACAGTAGTATCGTATTCAACGATCTAACGTAATCGGCTAGTTTTCCTGTTTTTGATTTAGTGAAACTAGACAGATTGATTTTCTATTGCATAAGTTTGAGAGGTGCTGATTAAAAGCAAACAATAAATCTGAAAACGTCCTCGTTTTAAATACATCAGTTCAGCAATAATTATTTTAGGAAACTTCTGAAGAAGGCTTACTTTATAATTGCATGACTATTGGAACCGGCATAATGGTTTCAGTAAGTATCTAATGTAATAATAGGCTATAAAAGTTAGTCGACCGAATCGTTCTTTAAATCAAAGTACAAACTGACCTCGGCTTCAGGTTTGGCGAGGAGAAACTGACTTCTGAACGTGGTCAGAGGGTAAAACGCATGTCGATGGAGTGCATCCTGCACCCACTTTGTCTTTGGTGGAGTGAATGCAAGAAACACTCTATCGTAACGAGTTTTTTTCTCATACGTGATCCTTAAACATTGACGGGAGTGATATCTTAGCTTGAAACTAGATCCGAGTGCCCACCAGCACTTCAGGAGCTATCGATATTACAACTGGGATAAAGCGCACCACTTTTCAGTGATAATATCAATAGAATGATTTTTTTTATTATTGCCCGACGACTACAGGTCCTGGCATTCCCTAAGGCCGTGGTTTGTCATGCTACTGTTTACGACCAAGCTTTATAGAATTTCACGGGAGATAGATAGGTAGATGGATTTTTAAGTAGTTGGAAGCCCAGCTTTTTCTCTGATTGTTCTGCGGTTGATAAGGAACTAAAATCGGAATAATATACTTAGCTTGAAAAAAATTTAAATAATAATAAAACGTTTTGTGGGAACGTTTTATTATAATTATCAACTTCAATAAATTCACGAAAAATACGCAACTAACCTAAACGACATATTCGAGAAAATGAAACCCTGAAATGGGAATTGTTTATGGCGGCTCAAAATTAAAAAAATTAGTTAGATACGTTTAGTTAGGTTTACCAAAAGATCTGTTAGAAAACAAAACAGATCTACTTACAGATATTCCTGTTTAGTAATAGTGGCGGCTTCTTGACAGACGAGGATTGTCGCTATGATTCGTTTTTCTTGCCTTCGTAGAACCTTCAGTCGGATAGCACGTGCAGCTGTATATTTCTCATTTTTGTAAACTCTAACAGTAAGTAACGAAATAGCTAAATTTTAAAGAAATTTTTTTTTTTTTAGAACTTTTAAAGAACTTTATAAATCGAGTTTCTACAAGCAGCTATCAATTCTGTGGTCCTTAGTATACCAAAGCTGAATTTATCAGATCCTGGAATATGCACCCCTAACACACCCCGGAGAAAATTGTTCAGTAAAGTCAGGTATGTCATATGACAATCATATGCAAACAAAGATAAAAAAATCGGCATGGTAATACTGAAATGCTAGAAAATGTCTTGGCACATAAAAGTTTCCATAAATTCAAGAAAACGATACGAGAACTCGGCTCTTTCCGTTACGCTAATCTGAATCGATAATACTACCACGAAGAACGACAACAGCCATGTACTTCACAATAACAGGATGAAACCTTGACGAAGGTTATCATTAAACCTGTCTGTCCATGAAGTCAATCCTTATCGCTAAAAAAACTCTGCCTATTTGGAAAACCTGCCTTCGAAGTTTCGTGGCGAATAGGTGTTCGAGTGGTGATTAAAATATGACACTTATTATTATCATATGTCCCTTGATTATAAATAAAGGGCTATTTGTACAGCGTTGAGCTAGACACAAATAGCTATGTATACGTACTACTAAACGATTTTTTTTGTTTATACGTATTACTATTGTGTTTAAAGCGTTCGCCGACATGCTTCAAAAAATTAGCATTACTATCGCTGTACTAAATAAAACCAGAATCGCTAAGCTTTTTTTTCTGTTCTGCATTATTTACTGAGACTTTAATCCCTGTAGGACATTATAGAGTTCTATGACTGATACCATTATTAAGTACTGCTTGACACGAATGGTTTCTGCTAGCTTTGAAACTAGACGAGCAGGCACTCCTGATGATAATAGGCGACCCCGTTACTACTCACATGGATACGACATCGCAGTAAATTAGGCTCAGTCGCACCCTATAATAAGGCTAATAGATTTTTGAATAGCGCATGTTGCAGGCCCGAAAACACCTTCACTTGCGTACCGTTTGAAGTGTACCAAAAAATATCTACTCGTGCTCTATTTCAAAGTAGTTTACAAACGGCAATAAAATAAGGAGAGAAATTGGCATCAGCAGCGCGCGAACCAAGTTGAATTGACAGGCTTGCCTAAGTGACAAACCTTAAATGGAAATCAAGACGAACGAATAGAGTGCCAAGCGCTTCTGTTCTATGTATACTTTTCGACTTTATTGAACTTAATATAATATGTATAACATAGTTTATCTTACAGAAGGTACGAGGACGGAAATATTGCGCAGAATAGCAGATTTTTTCAATAGTTTGAATTGTGTTTCGTGCGTCTAAACATTGATGCGTACACGTTGTCCTCTCTATTTATAATAATAACAGTGATAGTGGTAATAATTGTTATTATTATAATGATAAATAAAGATAAGCCGGCCAAATCTTGTGGATACATTGAACGCTAACTCGTTCGTTGACTGATACACACGGAGGTAAAGAGGAAGCCTCGTTTTTTTATTATCATTACCGATTGCGCCACCAGAACCTGCCTTCGCGCATTCACATTTGCATCGTGTCATCTCGTCAAATAGCTAATTTCGACAGTGTTTGCTAGACATTGTTGAGTACTTGGTAACCTGTTGTAGAATGAAGTTCCACACACAGTAGGCCTTTATCATTTTGAACGACTTGCGACAGAATAAGACATTGTGCAAGCAAGGTGTTATAGTACTGTCCATGAATCTACAACAAGGCCGGATCTCAGATGCGTGTGGTTCTTTTGGCAAGAATACTTTTCCGTGCTTCATATTTCAAAATCATCATTTACAATACAGTAAATCAGCTCGCCAGATAATGTAAGCACCGCTCCGATTTGCCCTACCATATGTTAACACACAATTAAGTAAATTATAGTTATATTCTTACTGTAATGAAAAACGTAAAGTACCTTAATTCTAGAAAGAGAAAAAGAACACTGAAATAATGTCTGTCATTTCTATTGTTTCACAATTACTGATATCATTTTGAGTAGCATTGAGACTTTGATAAATTATCTCTTTTTTCTCACGAATACATGCGTATGTATATATACACACAATCTGAACACCTTCATATGTTCGACGTACGCCAGCTAAGCTACAGATATTACTATATATTTATACTTTATAAATCCACAATAATAGAAGTTGAGTTTTCGTCGAAAAGTTATTTTCTCGTCTCCATAGTGATATCTTTTATAGGGCATAAAGAACAGTAAAAACGTTCTTAAATTGAGCCCGCCTGTTCTATTGCATATCAGTATAATGTGATAGTAATCGATGGGTTGTACAATCGGTATTAGTTACTCACTTAAGCACTAAGAGGTAGCACAAAGCCATCCTTTGACATTAATATCCACATAATCAAAGCCAATGCCAGCTCACGGCTTCCCCACCTATGTAAGAGTAAGGTTGCACCTCGTGACACCATAGAAATGAACACTCGAAGAGAACCTGCGGACATGAACTGCAGTTCGTATCATTACAATTATATTAATTCACCTTTTTTCTCATCGTAACGAGCTCGACGTTTTGTTAAAGGCTCATCTCGTTACGTATAATCTGTACAAGATGGAGTTGTGCTTTTAAGCTGTCTTATTCGTATTCGTCACCCCGTATCATCAGCGTCTCTGTGTGTATGTCTGAGCCTAGCATTTGATACGCAAGTTTTGTTATTGCGCTGGAAATCGTTTCGCAGATCAGCACTGCTCAGTGTAGATATCCCGTCACTGTGCATTTTAAGGCCCTCCTGCACGGCAAACAGATTTTTGCGAAAAGAACACGTTCAAATTTGGCGCCATATTTTAATTAATTTCTGTTATGATATTCAATGTTACCCAGCTATGACTTTATTTTTTATGATAGTTATTGACGGTGTTGTACGTACTATGAGTTTAATGGCTTTTTTGCTACTTTTCAGTACTTTAACGCTTTTCTACTTATTGTAGACGAGCTGATCGGAGCGCATATATATTGTAGCAGGCTGGTTGGCTCGGTTTTGTTGGCTCTGATGCACCGGTGGTGGATAACAACGGACATGTTCTACAGGTGGGAATCCCTCGGAGGCCTCATTCTTAAGAAACTTATTCAAAATGGCAAAAATTTGCGAATTTAAAACTTGAAAGCGGCGTATGCGATCCACCATCTTTTTGAGTGGGATCTGTTTCACCAACTCGTCTTTGCCATCGACTCGCTGTACCTTGAGTATGTGATAGCAGAAGTCGAGCGCCTCGAAGCGACGCTGCTGACCAAGAAGAGCAATCATTACACATCCCGCCCAATTGAGCCCTTCTCCAAAGAGCTGTTCGACAGTAAACTCGTTTTCGCCCACCGGGATGCAATAGACGAACTGGAGAGCCGACCACAATCTATAGCACACAACGATAAAACGCGTGTTAAACGAAGTTAAATGGATTGAATGCAGCAAGAGTGAAACAAGGCAGTCCGTTTGGCTGAAAATTCTTGAAATCTAGTTCTTTGACGTAAAATGAAAAACTGGACCTGGCGTCGAGATAATGAATGAGGCACAGAATGCACGGCAATATGAACACGTTACAGACAGCTCGATTTTGCCGCGAACAACACTTACCATGTTATATATATATATATATATAGTTATATATATTATGGTTATGGTGAGCATTTCAAGAAAAGAGACGTACGAATGTCACCTTAGACTGCACAAATACAGGACCACAATACTAACCTGTGGAACTCGTCGCACTCATCAATATTCATAACTCCATTCTGTGGCGGCCCGCCGGTCCAAATCGGGTCATCCAGGAATGATCGTACTCGGCCTAGGATCACTTCGAAAACGCTGAGGCCACAACACAGTCGCTCCTTGGTAAGGAGATCACCTTCTTTGGCAATCGCTGCTTGTTTCGGACTGGCCAATTTTTCGATGGTTGGCACAACTTGCAAACTGGCGTACTTCTGCTCCTGCCTTTTCAGTTTGGTCTCTTGCTTTTCGCCATCTTTGCAGTGCGGTGTAGGCAGAATGTTTTGGAATGGAGCGGCATGCTGCAGATCGCACACCTCTTCCTGTGACAACAGTTGCTCGACTAGCATACACAAAAGTAGCGCATTGCCTACCTATCAAATAAAGCGCGATGATCATAGATCCGTTAGAAGACTACCTATAGTGACACGGAATCAGCGACTAGTGCAGGACAGACATCATAATATAAACCTTTATGTAATTTTCTAAGAATATTTTATTTAGGATGCGCATAGAAGTATTCTAAGAGTTACAAAAACTTCATATGGAGTGCACCTAACCAGAATGGTCGTATTAAGCAGTACGACGTCGAAAATATTAAGCAGATTCGAAAACAGTAATACATGTTAAGCTGAATGGTAGCCAGCTTAATTAATTCTTAAATATATAATTCCAGAAGTTGACTGTATTTACATATGAAAAAAATGCCATTGTCAAGGCTAACTGTGTTGCGATCCAAACGAACCTCTCTGAAGCTCTGGAACATATCCATTTTGACATCAGGGAATTGTACAATGTCGTTTAGCTGAGCCTGATAATAACCAAGAATTCCAGGTGAGCCATAATCATATCGCGGTAGACGACAAACCTGTGAAAAGTAGCGTAAAAAACGTGCTTCAGTAATTCCTTTCAAATCAAATCGAGATATTTATTTTTTGGTGCTGTGACGCAAAGTTGTTTGTACGCGTTGCAAAATTTATCGTTAGTTCAGTCAATAGATTTATTTCATTCACCTTGGGCATGACATTTTTTAATGTCTTGGCATACTGTAGAATTGTGCCCTGGATGAGAGATTTAACGACCTTAAGTAGTTCTTCCATGACTACCGCGATTCCCTAAAAGTGAAACACACATTTAAACAATTGGTGGTCAATTCGGCTAGTGTATACACATAACCGTTGCAGTGACGCTTCAGAGGGGCACCGTTGAGTTTTCGAATTATGTACGCCGTTGGCCGCAGCTTATGCTCCACATGATGTGTTTAGAGAAAGAGCATGCAAGTTCTGCTATTCGATGAACTAAATTGTAGCAAGGCTCGTCCCGAAAATATTAGCTTTCACTAAAAAGGTCTGTTTGAATAAATTCTGACACAAATTAGTTGTCAGTTTCCTTACACCGTATAGGTTCAATGTGTCAACTAAGTGTTCTGCGCGTCAGGCATCTTTGTGTCTTGTAGAATTTTTGTATTTCCGTTTATGTAGGTTTCCGAGTGTATTTTTGAATCTTTAAGTTTGCAGGTTTCGGTTGCTTTACGTAAGTCCTAAGTAGGGTACATGATTGCTACCTGGTATCCGAGAAGGCGGCAGAGAGAGCGAAGGTGTGGTGGCCCGATAAACTTGGCATAGACGGCAAAAATAGCTGTGTAAGCGACGTTCAAACTTTTGCTTCCGTACAAACAGTGTGGTTGGGCTGATGGTGGCTTTTCCCGCTCAAGTTTCTGGCCGAAACTCATCGGCCCACGGATATTCACAGGGACGAACCTGGAACACGAAGTACAGTCGAAACAAATAGTTTACGGGGTATTAGCTACAATCAGTTTTGCTCTTTATCAAGGTTTGTGAATTAATTTGATGGATCTGCTACTAGCACATCACAATAGATATTACCCTTATTGTTAAATATTTAGTTTGCTTGCTGCTTACATTATCGCGTCGTACGTACCGTTTGCCGTACAAATGGTATCAATGAAAAGAGCTATCCAGCGAAAAGAAGACCGGTGCAGGTGAAACAACAAATAGATCTATTCCTCACTACTCATTATCGTACACGCGGAAGTGAAAAAATTACCAGCAACCTAAATCTTCTATGGTCTTTCGATTAGGAAAGTTCATTTCAGGCAGTGGCTTAGTTGAAAATAGTAATAAAACCGTTATTTGTACCCATAAATTTGTTTGTACGATTAAACAGTAGAGCAGTGTCTCGTAATGCCCTAAGGCCACATACAATAATTACGTCGTCTTGTTATAATCTCCTTTTCATACCTATTTGTAGCGGCATTGTAGCAGTAATTAGGAAGAAATTCATAATTGAGCTCCCAGAACGTGTGTAGACAAATCCGACCATACGGAGCCAAAACGTTGTGATTAGCCTCACGAAGCTGCGCATCAAATGAGTCCAGTTGAAGATGCTTGGAAAGTAGTTGGTGCGCCAGCCGATTTATCGACAGCAGCGCCTCGAGTTCTACGATGCCGGTGATATTTGATGATTCGAATCTGCAAAGAAGAAATATACTGAAGAAGTAAGTTTAGTAAAGGAAATGTGTAGCACACAGCAACTGCTTAAAGTTGCACAGATCCTATTCTCTCTTAAGATCTAGTCTTCATACTTTAGCCAAAACAGACAATTTTCTCTAGAATTTTTATTTGCTGCGTTTAAACGATCGATTTAGCAAACAGGTTGTGATATGACGAGGGGCAAATATTTTGTCGCGTTCTGAAATGTAGAATGTATACCTTTGAATGGCAAGATTAAGGCTTTTAAGCATAGCATCATTAACGCGTTGTGCGATAAGTCGATTGAGGTCGATGGATCGGCCAAGCAGCTGTACGTGTCGTTGCTTCAGAAGAGTTTCGTAACGATTCGCCTGTGGATAAGGGAACGATGTTCCACCAGCCTGGATCATACATTCCGCACGGAACCTGCAGGGAACAGAAACCGACAAGAATTAATGCGACATAAATAGTTAAAAAAGGAAGCGGAACACCTAGAACCTGATCATTAAAACGTTTCGTTTGGCGGACAACCTGATAGAAACAAAAGTAACCTAACCCAATATTTCACGGCCCACTAATAAATGAAGATGTTTACTAGTACTCAATTCTTTATATTAAAGAAGGAAATTTATCTTCTCCGCTTAGCCTACCCTTTCTATAATCTTCTTTCTTGTCTCAGATTACAGAATAGACAAAAATTTACTAACCGTATAGACCAAGTCAATCATAAGCTAAAATATATATTAGAGATAGTCGTCCAATTTGCTCTATAAAGAATGCTACTTTTGGGCAAACGGACATTTTAAATATGCCGGCTCAAAGGGGAGACCCAAAACCGCCTTCGTAACGTGAATCCTTGTTCTATTACGTTTTATTTGTTTGCTGCCTTTGGTATCGGTCGGTTAACTGGTCTACGGTTTGACGATTACTGACAGTAATAATACGTGTAAAAGAACTACTTAACACTTAAAGCCATAAAAATACCTAACGGTTTCGTTCATTACCTCTTGTCGAGCAAAATACTGCCTGCTAAGTGTTTATAATACGCGAAGATTTGATCCGACAATTTATAGGCGAATTGATCGAAGCACAAATTAACCTCGGCTTCGACTTCGTCGTAAAGGAACTGCTTTTTGAACTTGGTCAGCGCGTAGAAAGCTGAATCATTATACAGGTCGAGCGGATATAGAACGCACTCCATCATGGCAGGGTTTTTCGTCGTCAATATGTGGTCCGTAAGGATCCACGGAAGAGACATTTCTATGGGAAACTGGATCCGTCTACCCATTGTCATCTCAAGATAGAACTCGCGGTACCACAGCTGGGACAAATCACAACATTCCTGCAATGTCTGCGAGAAATTAAGCAAATAATTCCAATAAAATGATTGCTTATGGAACTTTTCGATATCAGCCAAGGACGCGGCGTCCAAGTCTTTTCGAAGACTACGTTTGGTTCCGCTTTTGTCTGCGACCAAACTTTCCAACATTGTACGAACCATATATAACTGAGTACTTGAAGGTCCTACGTTTCGTCTAGGTGCCTTAATTTCGTATTCGGCATCCTTTTTCCCCTTGAGCGCCGGGTCTTCGCTTGGCTCATAACCACGCATCCAGTCGGCGCATGTCTCTCGTACAGACTGCACAATAGATCTGACTACTTCCTTTTTATTTTTCACGGCTTTCCGTAGTGGTTCCCTGAGATTCAACTGGACGAACTGTTGAAGCTCGAAGTAAACATGCCGGCGCGCAGCATCGGTAAATACTGTTTCCATACGGCTCATAAGTACCTGAAGTCCCTTAATCATTGCGATTACCTCGATGAGAGCGAACTTTTCATCGGGTGAGTAGTTATATCGGGTTGCCCGTTCATACTCTTCAGCGTCTGGAGGACAGTATTGTTTGTTAAGGGTAGGATCTGTAGGGTGCATCAATTTCCACGAGTATAGCTCCGTAACATGACAAGTCCAGTTGGACAGCAGCTGCAGTCCCGATAAAGCCAACTCCGAGAGCTCACGATTTTCATCATCAGTGCGAGGTGACTCCTTAACCGTGGTGGTCACTTCGTTTGAGTGGCGAGCCAACTCACTAATATAACGCGCATATTCATCGCGGATCGGCTGCAGATTTTTCAGTAGGTCACTTTGCGGCGATGGATTCGTCGAAGATGACAAAGGCCAATTTTTCGCGTCAAAGTGAGCCGAGTGTTTAATGTAGTGGAAAGGCGAAATCTGCATGTCACCGAATAGTGGCACCATTTCAAGGTTCTTCAATATGCGGTCCATTTTGGCAATGGACACTCGTTTCTTCTGATCCAGTTTGTTTATATTAGCCACGTTTCCATCAATGAGAAATGAGCCGAACCCAAGGACTTTGACGAGCATGTGTTTCTCTGATGGTAACATGTACATATGCGTCTCTAACATGTGTACCGATGTGTGCAGAATGTCCGCCAGTAGCTCCTCATATCCGGGGATCTTCTCAAGAGCCTCCTTTAGTTGGTCGCGGATCTTATTCTGGGTGGCCAGGAACATTGATAGGTTTTGTGATTCCTGAAGTTGTTGTGAATCCGCCAACACTTTAAGGAATTGCGCGGCTCTCCTGTAGGTAGCATAGTCATTCTTTACAGAAGATTTCATGTTTTTGAGCTCGTCAAGAACAGCGAACATGTTGATGAATTTGCCGAGGGTAAGCAGGTATGCTTCTGACACAAAGTCTTTACGTTTTTCCGTATGACAGAGCCGTTTCACCTCGGCTGTGAATCGCTCAATCGCCTTACGCTAAAGACCAAACAAAAAACATTATACCGCTATCATGTTAATCACTGTCAATTATATTTTCCTACGACCTCTGGGAACACATATGAGATGTATGTTAGATAGTGAAAAGAAACGTAATTCCCATTGCATTAGCGATCAGCTTTTATAGTAGCCCATGTGTAAAGAAAATCGTACATAAAACATAAGTTAAAATCAAATATGACATTTGCCTCCAGTTTACATCATCATATAAGAGCTCTCTTGAATGGCTACTTTTACAAATAAAATGATTTTTTGTATCCCACACTAAACAATGGCACATCTGTTAATGTTTGTAATAGGCTCGCGTTTAACAGAAAATTCAGAATCGGTCAGAACATTCAGAAAGTTTGTATTACTTGATTCCCTAATATCTGTTTCAAACTGACAACCTCTGCAAAAGTCATATAGCTACAGAGACGTCTGAACTGAGAGAAATTGATTCGAAAAGTGATCGGATAGTTCTCTCAAAAAAGGTCGCATATTTTGAGCAAATCTACAACTCATCCTCACAACGGCTATTCCGTTATTTGATATATTTTCGTTCTTAAAAAGCTTTTTCTATCTGAACGAAGTTAACTTGCTATAATTATATGTACGCAGTTTTCATATACCTAACCCCTAGGTGTTACATTTTTCTGTACAAATATTCAACTGATATCTTAAATCAAATACTCACTTGGAAGTACATGAAATTAAGTAGTTTTCGCACTTCTGGTTTGAGAACTTCCACAGTCTTTTGATAGATTTCGACCCTGTTCGGCTGCTCGTTACTTTTCGGCTGTGGAATCGCTCTCGAACAACAGCGCCAGGTATACAGCATCACCGCATGCTGCTCTCCTTGCTCTAACATTTCGTTCTAAAGTATCAAAAAATAACCAGGTAATAACCAACTTCACGTTTGAGTAACTTGAGATTTACTTTTAGTTTAGACTTTTAGTTTGCAAAATTAAGTTCGTATACGTTTTCCACATATAAATGATGGCTATGTGACCTATGTCGGTTATAATTCCAGATCGATGTGTTATATCCTGATTGTGCTACATATATTTGTGGAATTTTGCGTTGGTGACATTTACCGATAATACTCATTTAATAAAAGGACTTGCTAGCCAAATATTTATTTTTATCTATGTGTTTCTTTGAAGATAAAAATACCAGTTCAGAATGCACGGTAGCCTCTTCGATATATTTGGCGACGCCGGTCACAAAAGCGTTCCGATCTTCGAAGTTTGTGTCGAAGTTGGCGTGATAAACAATTGAACATGGTAGGGCCTCGATGCAGGGTTGCTGATCCGGAAGAGGAAGCTCATCCAAAACATCTACATTGGACAACGCATCACCCAATGTTACCTCCGCAACCGCCATCTAATATTAAGGTAAGAAAAGACAAAAGTTCTATTTTAGATTACGATTTCTAAGTGCATTGCATATTCGCACTTCAAAGATCTCTTCTAATCTGCTCAGTAGAAATACACACGGTCAATTTATTCAGGTTCAAGTTAGTAATACAAAATGATGGCAACACACCTCACGAAGCAAAGATTAAGATGTACACAGCAGTCAAATAATCGAGCATTGAGCTTTACGTCCGGTACTGCCAATAAGAAGAGTTTAAAACGGCTAACCCCTAGTACGAAACAAAGTGTTTTTATGCCAGTTTTTAAACCAGGGCTACAATCATATTCTTGAGATTAGTAAGCCAATACGTCACCGCTGCACTATTACGAAGACAAATGTACCGATCAATTATATAATAACACAATTATAAATGTGAAAGTTATATTACCAAGTACTAACAAAAGCAGACCTAAATTAAGCACTGCCTTAGCTCAAATCAATCTGCCCATTAAGCGTAACCTCTTATGTATAATACACACATATATTAGCACAAATGATGATCGATGAAATTCACACATTCGTACAGGTTTCTATAATTAAAAACAGACCCTGATTGTTTAAAGAACATTTTTCTTTTAAATTTCGTTTAAAGAACAGATTTCTAGGTTTGCTGGTATCACGCCACAAAGACTGAAGAAGTTTTATTTTTAACTCATCGGCAATTTTCAAGGTGTTCAGTATGCTGTTTTCTGCTTACTCTATTTTGTAAAATAAATAAGTAGTGAACTTTGTATGTACTATACAGCAACGTCGATTGATTAAATGTTCGATAAAATAGGGATATATTGAACTGTTAAGCTGGGTCACCTTGACGCTAGATCTAGACTCATGTCTCGGCGAAAGCTCGCAATATAAGTGTTCAGTCGGAGCATCTTGTCGAAGAAACATCGATAAAGGTCCTTCACTATTATCATCGTTTGTGTCTGTTTGATCATATTCACTGCCCCTGCCCCAGGCTGGTGTTATCGGGACGTTGTCAGATGGCAATCCAAGCGAGTCTTCAAAGTCTGCAGGAGCACTAACGAGCTCTACGAGATTGGCAGCTCTCTGACCAGCACCATCATATACTGCATCGTAGGCAGGGTCCTCCACTTCGATAGATACTCCCGGAGCAGTACTTGAACTATATTCGGTGGCGGTGCTACTGTTTCCTATCGTTCCGCTGTAAGGGCCTTTTCTGTTTGGCTTAATAGTTAAAGATGTTTCATCAGTTCTTAGTATAGCTTCTGTTTCAACATCTGACACATCATTTGAAGAAGGTAGGGGAAGCAAAGAGCAAGACGCATCCTTGTTACGAGAGGGATTGCCTGACGTAGGTGGGAATTTCGGTAGAAAATCCAGGGCGTTAATTAACAGGTCTCTAACATCAATTAGCGGGGGTGGCGGAGTAGGAGGTGGAGGCGAAGTTCGGCCAGGGGGATTAAATGAAGACATGCCGGTTTCAGCACGAATTTTTCAGACGCACAACCAGTCTATGCTAGTAGCTCAGGGACGCATCGAAAAATTTTCGATGTTCGTAGCAGCACACATATAGTAAAACAACAAACACCAAGATTCAGATAATGAACGTTGTTAGCTGCATAAAAAACCACAAAAAATATAGCGGGCACTTTTCAAGTGAACAAATTTTTCACTAAGTCAAACTCTTTGTTTCCTTTCTTTTTTCATTTAGAAGCTGACATAGGGAGTTACAAGGTTAACAGTAGATCGTATCGTCCCGAAGTCATTTATTAAACGAAGCCACATCGAATACCAACCAAGCGCGCCCAAAACACATCCGTAATAATATGGGTCTGTCTGGATGAGCTCACTCGAACCGACATCATATATAAGCATAACCTGTAAGCTAATTTGTGGGGATTGCAACGCTGGCATTAATCGTTTGCTAATGGGGACCGATCAGTGCTTTAGCAAGCGTTACATGCAGCCGCTACTCATCCTCAGGAAACTCCAATTAACAGTCGACATATAGCTGCTTACGGCGGCTTGTGGCTATACTGCACTATTAAATTCGGCTTGGCTCGTGCTAGTCCCTTTTTGGGGCTAATGGTGGTTGGTTGGTGAACGCGTACGTTCCCTGACGTGGCGAGTGTGATGATGGGCCAGCGCCGGCTTCCGAGGGTGATTACTTCACCGCAAAAATAGAGACAGTTCTCTCGCGTACTGTTCTAGTTCATGTAACGGAATGCAGCAATGACGACGAACTCTTTTTTAGAGGCGCATACACAGCACGCTGGCTCACTGAACAAGCACATTCGCGATCTACGTACACGTCGCTGGGCGCTCATATGAGTCACAACAGTGTCCAGCTCGCTTTTCACTCTCCATTTCTCTTCCTCTTACGTGTCCTGCCCGGATGATTCGTCCGTAATTGACACCGCGTTCGTTAGCTGGCGCTGCAGGATTAAAGTTTGTTAACGCTCTAACCACATTCAATCAGTGGCAAGCCAAATGAAGAATCGCACACGTTTCTTCTATTACAGCTGAAGCAGCTATGGACCGGCGACAGCGAATATCACCAGCAGGAAGGGAGTAGGCAGCATGTCGCTGGCACTACAAGGTTATTGAAACCTATTCCCGTTTAAGAAATACGACCAGTTTATTTCAGACTGTTCATTAAGAGACTAGGTACGCGAGCTTGACCGATACAAAGCAATTCCTTACAACACACGGATCGGACTAGTTTTTTGTGAGTCGCTAGGGTCTCACTTAGGAATTCGGCCAAAACGTTTGTGCCTAGAAGGCAGGTCATGTTTTTCCACGTAAAGCGTAATGTTGATTAAGCTAATCATGCTAAACTGAAACCAGCAACTTGTTTCGTTCAAAATCTATGTCGCACCACCGTTTAGAATCACCAAGACGACCATCAGCGTCATACTTGAATATGCAATTTTTTATTTTTGTGAAAACTGCATTCATGGAGAACTCTCTTTAAACTATATTGTGGAGGAACGTATAAAGTTATGTCTATTTGGCAATAGCCGGCTGCTATTCGATATTACCTTTATAATAATTGTAAGTGCCTCTAGCAAACGTGTAAAACGTAAAATAGGATGTGTTTAATAGCAAAACAGGCACGGGCAAATGACATCCTGGTTGCTGCGGCTGCTACAAACGGGAATTGCTGGTTAATTTACTTTATTTGTTACTGTTGCCGCTGCCTGTGACGGTGGCCATTAGAGACAAACACTATATGCGACTAAGCCGCCCACCAGTCCCCCGGCAACGATTCGATGAAGGTTGTAACACGAGAATGTCCATTAAGTAACAACCGCACTGACGGTGATTGCAGCGAACGTGTCACCGTGCTAAGCTGGTGCCAATGGCCAAGCAGATCAGTAAATACTGGAAACTTCATAATAGCAATCGTTCATTCTGCCGATGATATAATTATTGTAAGGATGTTGCTCTTATAGATGTCGCTGTAAATGCTGACGATATGATTCGTGTTGACGTTTTTCCAGTTGTTATTAACGGTTCCAGGGGCACCTTCCAACCAAGTTTTTTCTTTTTAACAGAAGTTGTGATTGGTTGTGTGATCAATGCAAGTCGTACATGACTAATTTGTCTCGATAAAGTGGATGGGGTTGGGCACGGTGTCGCAAATAGAACTGGAGATGCTGCAGTCCGATTATTAAAAGTTATATGCCAAACTGAGGCACCCAGGGCGAAAAAGGCTATAACGTAGAAGTTTGCTATCCATTTAGATTGAAGATGTGGTTAAAGTTTAGTATTTTCAACATTTTTCCGCCGATACATTGTGCTGATTTCAAAGGTGTAGAAAAGTTGTTTTCTTTAATGAATGTAAAAAAAAATACTAGCCAGTCCAATACCACAACAATCGGCGCCTCATCGTCTGGTTTGAGCACGATGCTGGCCTTAGGAACTTTTTAATGACCCGCTATTAGCGGGATAATATCTGAACACAAACTTACGAACTCCGAACGACTGGAATATATATGAAAAGGAGTTTACCTGAGTGTCTCTTGATAAATGAAGATAACGATTGCAATTGTCTTGTATAATGTAATGAAGGTTTGTTAAAGTCGATGCAATAAAAAGCATCAAACTTGTTGGGCAATTTTGTGTAATTTGGCTCTAAGAAGCCACCAACGCCTACCGAAAACATTCTTTTTTTCAAAAACGAATATGGACAACATACCAAATGTATTTGTCTTTACTTCGCTACGCACAAAGGAGAGTATGCTGAAGTTATGATATCTATCACTCGAAAATCACGGACCGACGAAAGCACAGAAGGAAACAACAGGAGTGATTCAGTGCACCTTGTTTGGATTGTTAGGGCTTGCACTTCATCCTTTATCTAGACATTGGATTTAGTGTGCGATAGAGACAAATGTGCTCAAATTATCAGCATATCGCTAATGAATGGAGGTTATCTTTCCTAGAATATACAATATTCATACATTTCACACAGACAATTTGATTATCGGCTTAAGTTTGATACCTCGAAAGTTTACAACAAAATGAAAAGATACAGGCTAATTATATAATTTTCCAACAACTCCACATATTCAAGTAATAAAGATATGATATTTCTTTTGTAATTTGTGGTGAACAGTGTAAGCGAGAATTTGTTGCATACTTTCTAAAATCGAACGAAGACGACGTTTTTTCGCGGTTAAAAAATACAGTTAGTTTTAGTTCTTTTATTTTAGTATTCATTATTGTTAGTGTAAAATATACTCACAGAATTTAAATTGACGGCTAACTGATCGAGAACCGCAATTGAACTAATTAGATATGTAAGGTCTTTCATATTCAAGGACCATTCATAATCCATAATTGTAAATATGTTAATCTATAAAGATTCATAGATAGCAATATTAAATGAAATAATAGATGGCCTAGCAAGACGTGTCTGCCTAATTTAGGTCCAACCTTCAAACTCATCGACTAAACCATCGTTAAATGCATTAACGGCTTTCGAATAACAAAGCGCTAAAGACAAGCTGATATTATATAATACTGTGCAACCGACGCCAACTACCTGCTCTGTGTCACGCTTGTATTTTGCTATTTCTATTCTATTCGTTTTCCCTTGCTGTTTATTCTATTTGTTAAATATATGAAGGTAACTGCTAAGGTAGCAACGGTTAGCTATACAAATGTACTAGCAGCTGATAGGCGACATCTGACCGGGTCTGCATTATTTCCGGATCTATTTCCATCTACTATTTTAAGTGTGAAAACCATTTTGTCATTTAATCGATTTGGGTGAATTTTATTGGGTTTATTTCTGCAACGTTCTGGAAAGTAAGAAGCATCGAGATTGTATGCGGTGATACTTAGCCTATTCTCGATATGCACATTCTAAGAAAAAAAGAAATGACTCGCAAAGAACTTTGTTTGGCTGATGTTTTATATGTCGGCTCTTTATGCATAGATAAACAGGGGCGATAAAGAAAGTCCCATCTTGACACTTCACTGAATCTGGTTTCGAAATGTCAGCATTGGCACATGCTCCTGAGGAGGTTAATAGTATAGCTACCCTCAACAAAGACTGACCTCGAAGGCTGCGCCGTCGCAGAGGCTGATTGAGCTCCCTCAGAAATCTATTCGAACGTCAACTTCGTGAAAAATAGAATTTTTCTTATGGCACAATAAATGTATAGCAAATGCATACATTCACACACACACACACACAATCCTCATCGCTGGCACAAGCAGTTGTTACATTCACATAGTACTACTATTTGTCCAGATTCCGCACCTTCGAAAGCGACGGAAGGCGGCATATTCTCATGCTTATAAACCTCATTATCGCACGGAGGAAGTCGCACTGCTCCGCACTCACCGGCTGTGACATAATGAGCATGGATTTGAATTGGTTTTGTGGGACGACAGGGCTTGAGCAGCCTACCAAGACACTCTGAAACAATGTTCACCGCCAGGACCAGACTAAAAACTTGGAACACTCATCGGTGGAATCATTTGTCAAGTCGCTAGATTTCTTTTTTCGTAAAAACATTAAAAAATTGACTAATATTACTATGTTATCAAAATCCCTTTGACCTGCGTCCATTACTAACGAGTTGTCCAATGTATATATATATATATATATACCAACTGATCTCCAATGAAATCAGCATCCTAGAATACCACCATGACTATAGCTGTCACAGAAAGGGCACTGGAGAACATAAAATATAGGACGCTAATGACAAACATAATAAGAAGTACAAATAAGATCTAACTCATCACACTAACTTAATGTGTTTTGACAGAGTAGTTTTTATTACTGAATATTTAGCCGCAAATGCTAGAAATCGCTAGTTTCCGTTATTGTTAAGTGTAATGCACATAACTCTATTCCTGTGCGAAAAGCTTACTTTACAAATACAAAATATGAGTTGGATCAATCTACTCTGAATGACCCTTTTCTTCTCAGTACGTTCTTTTCATCTGTGCTTTTCACCTTTCTAGAAACGTAATCAATCATTGAGTTAATCTCTCCCCCATATTTGCCGTATAATTGTTCTTTATTGCTAGTAGCCCTAATGAATAAGATAGTATAGCGATGGCACTTTCCGTTTGCAACCATCATAAAAGATAATTTTATTTAACCAGTCAATGAGACATTCAGTATAAAGTTAACCGTTTATTTCTATTATTATTGTTCTATTTAATTTATTTATAATTGCGAAAGTCTGCTGTTATGCATCGAAACACGCAGAGAAATAACTTTTGAGCCACCGAGAGGCCTTGCTATGTTCTTAATCAATGTGTACTAAAATAAATGACCAATTTTTTTGGTCATTCAGTTTATAGATAGAATATGGTTATATATACTTCACGTGTTGTCAGACATACGGCGAGGCTATGAAAACATCTCTGAAGCAATGACGGACCATTTTTTAATTACGTGGAAATGGAACAAGATTGCATGACCTTTAGAAATATTCTAAAAACGAACGCAACAAACGATTAAATAATTCAAGCGAAACCTTAAATAGCTTAATCGGATTTAATACTGGTATTCAGGAACCCACTATGTATGTACATGGTTAATTATAACGATAGATCTTCCCTTTTCATAAAATATCTCATCTTCGAAAGCTAGAACATATAAGAATTCTACGCACCAGTGTTAATTATTGGTTTAATCCAGTTCGATGAAATGATAACCACTGTTTCACAATGCACGTTTGTTAACGTTCATATCCATCCAGATCGGAGTCGAGCACAGGACAAACGCTATCGTAAATGAAGTAAATTTAACAAGTACTCGTTATTTGTGCTTGTGGTGTGTAAAATCAATAAAAGTCGCGTACCGATCTCTTAACACGAATTTGCCATCTAAATGCTTTATTTTAACATTAAGCCTATTGCAAATCGTACAGAAGGTACTCCCAACGCTTTAAAAACTATGCTAAAATTAGCGCAGAATGCTTATCGGACTAGTTCGTACGTCCATATATACAGTGGCTATATATATATCGTTGGACTGCTTTGCTATATTAAGCAACTTTGTCTAAGTGATACATCCGAAAGTACATCATTAAATAAAATAAAATTTAAAAAATAAGCAATTGCTATACACTCCAAGTCCGTTGGAAATTTAAATCAGATGACAACGTTTCTTATTTATAAGGTACATGAGAAGACATGTTCATTTCTAAACAATCGAAAGGTATGCCTCATCAAGAAAAACAAACCAAAGATCATTCTGCTCTGTAAACTTCGAAATAAAAAAAAATGGTCGACAAGTTACGAAAGGAGCTGATGAAGTTATTGCGAAAGTTGAGCAAGACCGACACGTGGACAGCCATAACACTGCCAAGGAACTAAGCGTCGATTAGATTATTAATATCGAAACCACTTGACAAAAGCTGACAACAAAGAAAAGCTCAATGTTTGCAACAAGATTTACTCGGCTATTTCCGTATGCGAAATTTTTCGAAACTGGTTTATCACGCGTAGAAAAAGTGTTTTACATATGACAATAATGAGCGAAAAAATTATGATCAGGGACAAGAAATGCTTCACGATGTCTGGCATCAGTCCGGACTGATGCCAAGAAGGGCGATGTTACGTGTTTGACGGAATCGAAAAGGAATCACGCACTATGAGGTGTTTCCGCCTGGAAAAGACGATTAATTGTGACCTCTGTTGTCATTAACTAATAAGATTAGAACAAGCTTTGAAAAAATTGGCTATTTCCAGTAAACAGAAGAAGCATCATCTTCTATCTCTGACTACATACATCTTTACTTATCTGGCAAAAATTGAATAAGCCTCAGTGAGAATTGAACGTATCCGCCGTATAAGCCAGATCTTGCGCCATCAGACTGCCATTGTTCCGGTCTTGGCAGAAATCCCTGGATAGTGTTAATTTAGTACTGATAGAAATACTCAAAAAGCATTTGTTACAATTTTTCATCCAAAGAAAACGAAGTTTTATAATGATAGGATAGCGTTACCAGAAAGGTGGCAGGAAACTGTAGATCAAATAAGTGCATATTTAGTTCAGTAATATCGACCATATTGAATAAAACATAGAACATTGTTTTTTTTAATTTTTGCTTAAAAACCGTTAACACCTTTGCATCGCTTTTTAGTGTGTCTTTTGGTCACGCGCGGTATTTCCTTTGAGAAACATACAAAGTCAAAACTAAGTAAAACAGATAACACATGGCTTATTTCGCGGAGTGGGCTTAAATCTAGATACTAAATAATGTTGAAGTTTTCCATATTCGAGAAGATGAAAATTATTTTGCATTTCATTGCAGTATTCGATTTCTTCTAATTTTAAATAAATATTTGCTCCTCATTAGAGTAACGGAAGTCTTCCTAACCAAAACCGTAGTTAGTATGACTTTTTTATTCCGTAAATCTCTAGTCATATCGTTGTTGATCTTTTTCATTAGTTCGATAGCGGATAAAAGAAACAAGCCTTTTCAGTAAATAAAAGATTTTATTGAGATCGAGACGGTCTCCTGATTAATTCGTTGAATCACTACCGGAATTACAACACAGAAGGACGCGTTTTAGAAGGGTACGTAGTCAGCGCAATAAGCAGGCGCCTTTTGTAAACGATATCATGTATTTGATTATACTATACAATATAGACTACAATAGGATTTAATTGAGCGCCCTGCTTTCTTAATTTTAAAATGTCAATATTGCAGTATCTACATATTATTTAAGCGTATTTCCTGTTCCTTGATAAGTAAATGCGCGTTAAATCCTATGAATCACCTATCTAAAGTTTATCATTTCAGTTGGCTTGCAGACTGCTTATTAACACCATGCTTAAAGCACAACATCGTCTACTTGTTCACGTATGTTCGTACCTTCAGCGACCGGGGTCAATCCGCGTGTACCGTTACCTCGCCCCGAACCTAGCTCCAAGCGAAAGGTTGTAAAGCGAATTTCAAAACGGAAAGGGCCAAGGCAGGGACTTGTCAAGTCTGTCAGGGCGTTATTGAGTGAAGTCAGTCCGCAGTACCGCGAAACTGCTGACTATGTCACATGGCTACACCTCTTGACGTAGATCGGGGTTGGTAGATACTTTATATTTGCGTCAGCGATCCCTTCACGAAGCCACTATGAGGCTAGGAAGGCGGTTAGACTTCCCATCAATAGCTATTAGAGCACCTTTGCATTACGACTACAACAAACACCAGTATCGTGAAATGAGCTCTCATCGGTTTCATTCGAATCTGTATAAAAAAAGGACGGAATATCCGCTCTTCATTAAGGGTTGAATCTCAATGCCGCTTTCCTAAATGCACGCGGCCATACCAACAAGCCGTTAAGAATTAGATATGATGCAACTGTGGTCGTCGAGGCCATTCAGGAAAAAACTCCTCAATTTTGTGCCCACGCAACTCTTAAACAGTATTAGTAACCCTTCAAGTGTGCTGTCTATTACACCGCCGTTGAATATACGATCCGTCGCTACTGTTTCGTACTATTACCAATGGTAGTTGCCCTATACATAGGTCATGCCGTTGCTGAAGTATCGGTTACGCAAACATTCATACAAGCTACATGAGATCCTGGGTGAAGGAAGGACCAGTAATTACTGCATCTATTTTATAGTATAGAGTGTATGCCATTGCTGTGTTTCGTTGCCACGTCGCTGAATGTTCAATTTTGCTATTCAAGAAATGAGCGACTCTCTGAACGTTCCTCTGGAACATGGCCGAGCGTATTTTTCGTCCACTTCGTCTGTCCAAGTAAGATGCCTATTAAAGATAAGCACAATTCTTCTCGGATTTAACCCTCCACCGCTAAACTGCTTTCGCCTTGAATATACCAGTGAAATTCTCTTCCTTTAATTTTGGGCGTTCTGTTCATCGGTGGTCAGCGTCGACAATTTACCGCATTAAAGCGATCCTCGGTTCTTCAATCCTAGACAACTCTCGACTTTGATTTCTTATAGGACATTACGCTTTCGTGGGCCTGGGTGCAACGCCGCTTATCGACTTTCGCTAGTGGTTCGTACGCAGATGGTGCGGCGAAATGGTAAAGGGCACTTGGAATTGAGGCTTTTCTCTGTTGTTGAAGAAAGGATCGATGTTACTACAAAGTGGGGTCACCAACGCGCTGGTGAACTAATCCTAGGAGACGTATTGTGTATATATATTGTAGTACTCAGAGTACAAACATTGATGAGCATTTATATTTTGTGGGGCATCGCCCAGCAGGGAATTACTATATATATATATATATGTGCTACCAGCAACGTTTGGGCAAGGAGCGGTCACACGGTGCAACCTGGTTAAGGCTATATTATTTACTTACCTCACTAAAATACAGTTTATAAGTATTTGTTTTGAACGTTAATAAACCTACTTGCACCTCGAAACCAGCCAGGTTTAGATTACTTTCGTGGTGTAGCAGATATACGTAGTCGATGTGCGTCCTTATATCGATTGATTACTCGTTTTTATTCTGCATTCTACGTCTTCTTCTTAATACGTCTTCATCTTAGTAATCATATAATCAGTAATCATTAACGAAGCTGTGGAAATTAAACACTGCCCAGTCTTCATCCATCAAGAGCCCTTCTTCCTTCACAATATTACATTTAGGGATTTTTATCGAAAGAACTGAAAAAAAGAGAAGCCACCGATGTCATCGCTCAGCACTGAATCATCTGGGAAAGACATCTATGGGAGACTGGTAGTGCTTTTCCAGCTGCTTCTACATCTGTGGCTTGATGATTTGATTGATTCTTCATTTAGATCGAACTTGACATCTAATAGTGGTGTATATTTAAGAGCAATCTTGTACTATTATCTTTGGTAAAGGTGTTGTTAATCGGAAAACGACCTGTATGTTTTTATAACGTTTATTCAGATTGCAAATTAAATTGGGCAGGATTACGTAATCGATAGAAACTAGGCCCAGTAAACAAAGAAACAACGAACTATCTAGTAAACATCGTTAAAAAAAAATGGTGGATACAACTATTTCGTTTTTTCTGTATTACAAGCGTCTGCAGTAGATGAAATCTAGTCCCTCTCTTGAGCTCTCTCGGAGGTTTGTACAATTTTCAGCCGTTTCTTGAAACATAGGATGAGAAAAATGGATACGCAATTAGCTGGGGTGTTTCGATTGCATTATGAAATTTAGAGTACGATTAATAACAGGAGTATATTAAAGATGTTTGAAAACATTTGAAAATTTAGGGCTTCGATTTTAAAATAAAGAAGTTTGAATTTACAATAAAATTTTGCTTTAATATTGAATAAAACCAATGTTCCTTTGAACACCAGTGCTGACTTTCGAGTAGATTATTATCGTTAAATACAGAATACATTGTAGATAATATCTGTATTTAACGATAACCTCGTATTCGCTTTTGTAAATAACATACTTCTCGAAATTTCCGAAAGCTACCTCCAATTCAAAATAATCTAGCTGTCATAGTCTAATGGGGATTTTGAACTCAAGGAGTTCTAAGGAATACTACAAGGACTATAAATCGGTTTGAGATTGTCCGAAATGTACTTCACCTAATATATACCTATGCCACTCAGGAAAACAGGCGTAATATGATGGGATGATGTCTTCTACTTTTAAATATGATTGCTTGGAAAGACCTGGCGTGCCTGCCTACCGTTTATCGGGTGTTTGACCGAATCAGAAAATTCAGTTGCATCTAATAGTGACGTTGAAATATGTAACGCGTTCGTATCGCTTGTATAGTATGATAGCAATTGAAGATTAACAAGAGTCGATTTTGTCAATGAACACCGTTTAGTGATGCTATTAGTATATATATATAAGTGCGCGCTAAAAAAGAAGAACACATTGATTTTTAACAAAATTGCCAATAAATATAATAAAGAAACAATCTCTTTATTTCGGTCTTGGTCGCTTGGCGGCGATTATGCGAACCGTACAATTATAGGATGTAGGATTGAAACTTGAATGAATGGATAATTAAACGGCAACGCTGTCTATAAAGTTTTTAGAAAAATAAAATATATATTTCTCGCATATACTCACTGCTTTATTGTCGAATGTTGTCTGAAAACACCTTTAGCTGGCAAGAGTCCTATTGATACCGTTTATATACGCCAAATTTACTATCTCAATTTAGCAATAACGTTCAATAGTGAGTCATAATTAATTGGCAGTTATATAGTGTGCATGTTCGGTACGACTTTGGTACTGGCGCGGACAATCTACAGTGATAACACAGAATCAAGCGAAACGCATCCGGAACACAGAAGACGAACAGACCGCCTCACGTGTTCCTAAGCTAGCGACCCATTTAGTTACGATCTACACACAGCTCTCCTGCAATGCAACAGCTGAGAAAGTCCCGTAAGATAGACTTTATCAAATAATGAAAATAGCCAAATGTGGTCTTACTGTAGTTGGACGACCCCTCTCATTGTTGATGGTCATTGGTAAAAAAGCTTAGCTGACAATTCGATATAAAAGCGCAGTTCGAAGGGGAATTATCTACGAGATAAAAACACTGCGAACTTCATAGTAAAAGAACTTACCGAATCCGAAAAGCAACGGCTAAAAATTTTATAAAACGTCTGCAGCGGTAACTAGGTAATGGACGCCTCTTACAGACGGAACTAGCGTATATTAAAGCTCAAGAACATGCGTTAGCACACTGCGGTCATCTTCGGAAGTCTAAGAACATCAAATGGGTAGTTCAGGTGTTAAGCACGTATTAGGTTTGGATAGCACAGCACAGTCGGATGCGTAGCCACTTATTATTCATAATCAACTAGCGGAATTATGCTGCAAGCACTCTTTGTTGAACCTTTCAGCCTGCTGAGTTTATCTATGCGGTGGAAATTATTCATTTTTTTTTACTAATTAGATACGTCAGCCAGTTTTCTCTAATTTTCCTTTATCTGTGTTAATTTTGAAAGAGAATCGCACGGCACAGAAAGGTGAACGGAAACAAGGCTTAAATAGCCAAGGTTGGCCTTATCAACATAAGGGACATGCTCGTGTATATTGTGTTCTCTGCATAAGGACCCAATGCATATCTAGGGATACGTATAATACTTGACACTGAAATATTTGTGTGAAGCAGGGTGCGTTTGCGCCTGCCATCGAAATACATACAATTGGTATCGAAGCTAGCCTCCATCGCTTCCGTAACCACGTTCCTTTCACTCGATACTCAATTGTTCGTATGCGGTATCGACTAATGCAAAAAACCTGATGAATTACAATTACTTGTAAGGTCTAAATGAGAACGTTGCTAAACTGACTAAACTAAAAAGAGACACAAAAAACATCCGGCTGTATCACAACAAAACAAAGACAGTAATTGAATGAGAAGATAGGATCTATTGTCGCATAAAGCTGATACAATGCCAACGGTACCCGATAGGCAGACATTTATGAAAGGTTGTGTAACTCGACGTGTTCGTAACACATAATGCGGTCCTGAATCGCCGGCGTTTCTGTGAAAGCACTATTCCCAGCAACAATCAAATACGTTGATTTAAAAGGAGCAATAGTGTTTTAAGACAAAATACAAGATACACCAGGAAGTGATCGTGCTTCACTCGGGCCATTTGTCCATCGGCTATTTGTCTATAACAAATAGCTTCGCTCTGAAACAATCGTCTTGAGTACTCGTAGGAAAGACATTAAATAGAAATCGGGCAGGCTTAAGCCAGTCAAGTAACTTCATAACGTTTAATATACAATGATCCGACCTACGAGCCCGGATTCGACTTCCTTATGTTCTTTCTGCTTTTGGGGTACACCATTGAGAACGAGTAACAAGAAGAAGCAGACGAACACGAAAAGGAAGTCACGAATCCGGATTCGCGTTGCATTCAGGAGAGATGGCACTTCCGCTAGGCAAAGGAGTGCAATGGGTAATACGAGAAAAAGGGGGCTGGGTGTATGCATCCTAGGTCATTGGAACAAGGATTGTCAAGGGGTAACGATAAAAAGCGACTAACGGTTAAGTAGTATATAGGCGTTGGAAACAAGGAAGCAGATGCTTGGTTAGATAGTCGCGGTGAGGTTGTGGGCCTTCGGTTGCTCTAGTACTCTTAGTGGATGCTTAGTCGGTGAGAAGGCCTGGAGTCGCAGATAAAAGAAGAACGCAATGGAGAAGCGTGCTTTCATTGCCAGGTAGAAGAAAGAAGCGAGGCCGAAGCAGGCTCAGCCATTAGCTAAAAATAGACCGGACGTATATTAATTGTCGACTAGGCAGCATAGCGAAGCGCACAGCGTGGCGACAGCCACAATCTGCCATGTGATATTCATTGAAAGGAATCCTCATCAGAATCGGCCGCACGACGAAAAGGTTGGTTGTCCTATTGACTGCGGATTGCATAACTAGATCAATGGCAACTTTGTTTGAGCATTGTGCTAATGGAAACAGTGTTGCGTCGTATCAATGCATGGAATGTTGGACGAATAGGGTAAGATAATAGGTGAGGTGGGTCATGAAAGGTCTTGTTCTAAATTTGCTTCTTTGTCTGTAAAAAGATGTACTAGAACTCTATATATAGTAATATGCTGTGCATGACGACGGTCATAATAAAAGTCACGGCACATTTTACGTTCAGGGAACAGAAGTTAGCAGAATTGTCAAAAGATGCTGAAACGAATCTTCTAGCTTTCTAGAAATTAATGTAATAGTGAAATTTACAGTGCAACCTTAGGCTATTTCTACCTACGAATGATAACCCGATAGGTCAGTTATTCTCACATGGCACACTAATACTTTTCCATGTTACCAGTTAATACAATGCCACTTTACGACAGGACACAAGGGACGAAAAATTCGTGAGATCATCTTAACATAGTTCTCTAGATCAATTTAATAAGAACGTAACTTTCCTTCTTGAGAAAGAAATCTTTCTTGCTCACTGAAAATAATTCTCTCTCACTCTCTATAGATATATGTATATATATACACATTGTCCCGGCGGTGGATCTAGTAATGCCAATTTGGTCAGGTTGAATGATTGACCAGGTTGACAAAAGCATCAACAATGCCAGTACAGTTCGTACCTTACTACCACAAACGAAATCTACTTACACGGGCTGCTCTTGGTTTAATAGGAGAACACTCACTTGGCACCTGAAAGGGAACTTGCTGAGGCCTTTAAGTTGCGCAGTCAAATTATGGCTGATATATTATGTAGCCAGGTGCGCTAGAGGCAATGATTGCCAAGGGGTTCGCTCGTCTGGACTAGTAGTCTAGTGAATTTCAATGACTTCACACTCTGATTTTGGACACGCCTTCCGTTCGATCTGACATATCGCGTATACAGTGTAACGAGTCTGGGGATCTTTCAAGTGTTCCACGCCAGCTCTAAGTAGAATAACACAGTAGAGTTCATTGCTTGCCGAAAGTGAAAATCGTTCGTTCAAGGGCACGACATTTGCGATAGGTAACAGCACTGTAAAATGCCGGATCTATGATTTGTGCAGGGACAGTTTCTCTTCATACAGAAATAACTGGGACCGCCGAAGCAAATTCAAGTATTCTAACGTGTGAGTACAGATGACGTCAACTATAAATTTGGCAAATATATGTTTTCTATTGTAGTTATTATTCAACTTTGATAACGACAAAAGAATACTACTACTAGAAAAAATGCACTAGAAGAATAAAGCAAACGATCGAAATAGGCAGGCAAGTTCTAGGAAACTGATGTGCTAAAGGCACCTGCCAACGCGACGGAACAACTAGCAGCTTCTCAGGAAGTTTCTACATACTATAATAATCTATGGCAGCACGTTGCCTCGAAACAGAAGACATGGCTACGCTAGCTAAGCGCACGAAATTCGTGTCAGGCTTGCCCCTTTTTGCAAGCTTAAAATCTCTGCATAAATTCAGCCATAATGCTTACTTACTATGACGATACTAATAATCTGGCAGTCGATTTTGTAGGAAGTTATAAGAGCTGCTTATGTTGATCCGAATTAAAAATTAATTAGGGCTTCTTCCAATATACTCCTAGTATCATAGTAGTAATGAAAAATACATATAACAACAAATAGATGTGTATTACTTGTTACATATTTTTTTTTTATTTTTTCTGCGTTAATTGCCTATTGTCCGGTAGAAAATTAGCCAGTATTTACTCTTTCGGTGGGGCAGAGGTGCTATTTCAAATATCATCAATTCAACTACGGGTGTTACATTAAGGAGAGCATTGCAGATCTGTCCAAGCGATTGTTTTTGTCTAGTACGGCCACAATGGAAGCGGTACAGATGCTCAGCATCAAGATTAAGCTGTTCTTACGATTAAATTTGTTTGCGATTACTTATAGTTACAATAAGTGTATTGTTGGTTCAGGCTAGCAGTGGGTGTACGATATCCACGGGCCGACCACTATAAATAAATCTATATGTACATACATATGTATTTCAATTTTTACCTTCATTTTTAAGGCTATATGTGTATTTCTAGATGCGAAGCTCGATATTCGTTGTGGAGTATAAACAGCCACGAAGTATAACTGCATAGCCACTGTGCTTGGAACTAACCCTTTAGACATGCGCAAGAACCCTAAAAAAATTTTCGCGTCGTCTTTGACCAGATGTTTAACTAACAAGGGAGCACTCGAATTTATGAATACGCGGAAAGATAGATATTTGACCCATATCTTCAGGAATAGGCATGTAATACGATGTCTTTAATCACAATCTACAGAGACTATACTACCAAAGATTCCTATGCCGCTAAGTTTATCGAAAAGATCTTTCCAACGGAAAAGGATTATACTCTTCGTGCTGAAATATATAAGCGTTCGGGACATAAATGGGCATAAAATATAAAATCGTTTTCAAAAATTCAAGCTTCTAGTTCGCCAAGTTTTTTTTTAATGATTATTTTAGTCGTAAATAAAGTGACATTTGTATGATTAAGTGTGGTGAAACCACCGTCGAATCTACCACACAAGAAATTCAGTTTAATTTAAATACTGGATTGACAGTATTCCAGAAGTTTTACAACCAAAAAGGAAATAAATTCGAAGGATTCAAGGAAGCGAAAATTTTTAAATGTTAGTATAATCCAAAATGGTTTTGTATGCTCGTTTTATGCCCCACTTTGGCTTTTTCAATCGATCTTCCATATAGGCGCATAAAAATATCTCCAGCATTTTTTAAAAGCCGTATGATAAGCGATAGTAGTTCGTTTGGCATGAAGACCCTCGAAAATTGTTGATCTCCGTTTGTATCAAAAACACAAGACTCCTACCTGTGTCATGATATCTTTTTTTTCTAGGACAATTTTTCCTCCAATACTTTTAACTTATATGAATAAATGGCCTCTTTGCGATAAACGGGCCGTGTGTCTTAGTATAATCCGAACAATCCCATAAGGACCCTGTCATAAAGTCGCCCTTTTTTTCAGCTGACCCAGCAATAATGCCGATTTAAGTGAGATTAGGACGTGAGTTATTACGATTTGTTAAATGCTTTAAAAGTCTGAAGCGGTGTTTTAAATTTAGGAACTCCTTAGCCGACACGTGACTAACGGGTCGAACCAGCCCAAAAACCTCAATTGAAAAGTCACGCGCCGAATCCGTTTTGAGACTCATGCTAGAAGCCCATACTTGTAAGAGGCCATTGAGCAGGCAATCTTGCTGAACACTGGCGAAATCCAGCCAAATCATTTATTCTTTTTTTTCTTTTATGTTTTCTAGTACACTCATCAGAACTTTTACCAATATGCTATGGCTAAGACGTTAAGAGGTAATTTTCGCTAGTTCCTAGTCTATATAATATGGTAACCCACAAATACATGTATTTTATATTACTGAATTGAGTTTTTTTCTTTCTTCTGAAATGATGGACTAGAATGACTGGGATGTTCAAGCCATTTCACTGCCTACAGCCACTAACAAAACACGCAGTGTTTCAGGGTATCCTGTAGGTTCTTGACACGGCAAGAACTGCATGCCGCTGCGACCGAATCGCTACCCTCATTTTTAAGTTTCTTTATACTAGTTAAAGTTCATAGTTACTTACGAACAACGGTTTCCATTAGGCATCGCCCTGGGTTTCAGAAAAGGTGTGTTTAATGGTCAGTGAGGCCCTCGGTTGTGGCAAGGAAACCGGTTGTTGAAACTGATGGTTATGATCCCTATTCCTCTGAGATAAAACCACGCTTGCACGATCGTACCGTTTAACATACATAATGCTGAGTGAAAACGTTGGCATATTCAACATGCCGACTCCTAACACAGTTCTCGTACCCCTACAATCTCTACGGTTCCATCAGTGCTACCCCCGGCGAGCTGCAAACGCCCTCGTTCTCCATTCCTATATACCTTCGGTGGTTGCATACATTAATTCCATCAAGACGCTACATTTTATGTGCTCATCTATGTATATGCAGGAGTACTCTAGTACATGCCTAGAACCAATATTTCTATATGCGGAAATAGAGGCTCGCTTTCAGCTGTAGTTAAGAAGCCTTCTTACGATTGGAAGGCGTGATGAGCCCCAGCGAATCGTGCATGAAAAAACTCTACACTGGTGAATAGTATCAGCAGTAGTAAAGTTGCTAACGTAAAGTGGTAAAAGGAGACAAGCGGCTCGGAACAGCACGATACGGGAACTCGGCAATCTGGCCAAATAAATGCAGTGGTGGAGTAAATAGGCAAGCGAGAACGTCGCGGTTAGTCCTTGAACGGTGTCAGCCAGCAGGACGCGTACCCCAATGGCGCTCGCTTTTGCCCGAAAGCCTAACCCTCCTTTTTCTTGTTGTTAGAGATTAGAAACGTATAGGGCAGCATGTACTACTAATTCTGGTTACAGAGAATCGTGGGGCCAAACAGGCGACGATCAAAAGTAAAGTAGCAAAAAGGCTAATCCATGCACAAGTGGCGTCTCCCTTTTCACCGCACTATTGTATTAGGTGGACTGTACGCTACAGTACGACAGGCTATATCGTCGTCGTATTATGAAGGCTGATAGGCGGGGCTGGTCGAGGAGACGGTAACGGCTTTAGTGGTATTAGTTTGCAAACAATTTTGCCGTTATGTCTAATAGCTCGGAGAAACCAGGCAGACGGTAGTGGAGTGCTGAAGAAACGGTCTAACAAGAAAAGACTCGCTGTCTATGCTCGCCTTGGTTATATTATGTATTATTACTTCTTAAAGCTTAGCTAAACGGGGTGAAGGCTGTGGGCGGTGCTGTGGGCGCTGTTATAGGTAGCCTTTTGTAGCTGGCTGTTTCTAATATAGGCGCTGATTTCTGTCGAGTTTTGCTACTGCTGTTTCTGACAAGCTCCGATATCTGTTCTGTGTTACAAGAGAACGTTTCATCAAAACTAACGTAAATGGCATCGTTGAATTGGTGTGAAGGAAGAAACGAGGCAACACTAGTAAAAAAAATAAGTGCAGTGGCTACCAAAACCCAACCTTTCACACAGTTGCTGATCTTACAGGTTGGTGTCTTCTAAAAGATCTGACGTACTTCGACGCTCGTTAAGTTCCTGCGAAAACCTTTCCCGCTGCTGACATTTCATGCGAAAAATATTATATTCAAAAACGAAAGATTTACCATCGAATCGGGTAAGTATTAAGCGTGGGCCTTGAAGCTTGATACATATTACTGTTCTAAACACGCTTCAAATCAATATCAAAAACTATGTAGCTTATCGTAAAATTTTCCTACGGATATTATTTTACAAGACATTCAAGCGTATATTTTCACATTTTCGTTTAGATCCAGTCTGCGAGGTGGCATGCTGATGCCTATTTTTATAGTGTTCTAGTTAACGTGCTAGAAGCGCTACAGATAGTTCTTCATTGGTCTGTGTTCGACAAACATCGCCTAGAAAAAAAAAACAACTCCTCGACGTGGTATAGGACGATGAGCCTAGAAGACTAATCGTTGCCGATGTTGTCGGAAGATTTCTAAAAATGCCAAGCTGCGCTGATAAAACGTCAACTGTAACGATCGAAAAGGAGACACAAATCTGAAAAAAAAAAAAAAAAAAAACATTTTTCTGGCATTCGTTAATTGCACAAACGGTTAAATGAAAGAAAGGAACATCTGGCTGTCAAATGATTACTTACGGCGTTGAGCCTAGGAGTTCCGCATCGATAGGATGCGCGACAATATGCAGTAATTATTTTAGATATGTGAATCAGTAAATTTAGGGCTTTTGTCACGGCTTCGAATATTTCTACAAATCTGCGGAATCGCCTTTTCGATTTGGCTCCAGTAGAAAGTCTACTTGGGTCGATTCACCTGGGGGTTTTGGCATGGTAACCGTTTGTCAACGCTTACATTCGGTCCAACGGTGGCCGCGTGTCTGCATTGATTATCGAGAATATGCTGACTTCAGACGCTGTCAAACCGATTAGCCACCTGCTGAGCTAGATAAAACATACGGGTTTCTTAACCTAAAACCTTCTCAAACCTCTTGAACTACTTCAAATAACAATAAAGGACTCATGCTGTAAAGACCAAACAGTGCGGAGGTTTAGTGTGGCCAGTGCTCAGAAAAGGTCAAACTACGACAGCTTAATAAAAGATGAATCGAACACTTGTGATAAATAAAACGGCACAGAGTTCCCACATCATTGACCTCGGCATGGAGGGCCTAGCTTGTGACGGTACTAGGATATATAATATGTATATATATATATATATATATAAATATATAAGAGTAACAAAAGTGCAGAACTTCATGAACTCATAATATAGAAGAAGAGATACACGCTTCGAAGTGTGACTACGAGAATCATAACATTAAGAGAATACCTTCATGTAGTAGTAATTAAGGTACCTACTCTCAACGTTTCTTTATGAAATGCGTTAAAAATCTATTGACCGTGCTTGATAAGTGGAACAACCTAGCTAAGGAGAAGCTGGTTTTCGCTCAACTCGTGAACGATATTTTTTATATTTTACGTCAAAATTACATTATATTTGAACGCGTCAAACGAGATCAATAGATAGTTATAGCTATTTGAGTTCAGTTAAGGGATATATCCTTTTGCCGGGCCTGAACCTGTGTTGTGCATTGAGGTACGTGTGACGTAATTTATGTCGGTGGTGCACTTAAATACGTCAGAAATAGTACTGTGTATTTATTTTAATGATCTAAACTATTATTATTTTGTCATTTTCTTTTCCATTACATTTGACAAAAGAAATTTAACTCTATAAGACACAAGCTACAATCACAACCACAAAGATTAAAAGCAAAGAAAGTGCTGCACCACGCAAGCCACATCTATAAAACCTTTCGGCTGAGATTATTATACTTGTATCATCTGATAGGGATACCTCCCGTCGATCCCGTTCACTGTTTGTCATACGTTCACTGCTGCTCTGCCAGTTTACCTTCACTGCTCCTACGTCTCTGGCATGTAGAGTACAAGCCATTTTCCTATTACTATCGTCGTATGGACCTGCGCGAAACTTCAGCGCAGCTCTAAGTCGAGATAAACCTCTGCATCGCACTTACGCGTGCATAGACTTGGGCATGAATATAGATCTTTTCTGTTGTGGACACGCGCTTTCGCGTTAGATACATGTATTATGGACAAGAGATATTTTTTGTTCCCCCACCAAAATCGTCAAAAGGGGATAGCTGCATTTCAAAGCTGAAATCTTCATAGTATGAAGGTAAGAGAATTTGCGGAGCACCACAGAGAAAGGCTGATCAACTCGTAGCCATAACTAGTTCTCTTTGCCCCCTACGCAGCCATCCACCTGAAGCACTTGACTTGTTTAGCCGAAACAGCCCACTGCCTCTGCTGCGTAAGACTTCCTACGGCTCCTTAAAGGCCTAAGATCGCGCCCGACCCCGGGTCGCCTCGTGCGGGCAGTTGTTACCCCCTTGCTGCTAAAGCAGCAAGGGGGTAACAACTTGTTGTTGCGATCCTTCCGTAGCTCGTTCTGATTCATTAGATAGCTACTTCATTGAGAACAGCGCGTGTACGACCGATGCATGCCGCGTGCAGCACGCCGTAGCTGCTTTCTGAGGCAAGCCGTAGGGGAGTTTTTTCAACTCGACAAGCACCTCTTTAAAGATATTAACCCGTCCCCTCTGTCTGTTCCAAGCACGTGTAGCTATAAGCGAGCTCTAGCTCTCTTTTTCTCTGTTTTTTTTCTGAATTTGAAGTAGGACTTACATTGAGCCAACGGAAAGCAGCGGCGGAACAGTGGTTCTATGCGCGTAGAAATCGTCTACTGACATTCACGACAACAGAAGAATACGTTGTTGTTGCTGCTTCTACGCACTGCGCGTGTAAATCGTAGCGAGAGTGACCAGCCCAGAGATTGTTTTCTTGATGGATGACATGCTGCTTGAAATGGCGGCATTTTTTTTCTGTATGGATCGTATTTGCTCCAGACATTGTGGGGATGTCGCATTGACAGATGTCGCTTATTTTTGTTAAGCAACCGCTTCGTTGGGAACAGCGCGTGTAGTCTCGACATATGCCACGGCCAACACGCCGTGGCTGCTTCTCGAGGCCTGCATTAAGGGGTTAACTTCAACTTAACAAATGCGTTATGTACAATATTAAGCCACTTTATAATGAGGCTTAGCGTCTACTTGCAGATTTCTTTGAGGAGCCAATTGGCTACATTTAACCCATGGTTCACATAACTGATAGGAAATACGAACTACTCGTAACCTCTATGGAGTCGTCCGGGGTATTTATATGGAATATTCATAGTAGGCTTGTAGGCTTTACCGGGCAAATTTTAGAGGATCTAAACTACTATACTATTAAGAGAAAACTTATACAACCATTTATGTAGATTAATTCATCGTTTTAGAAATGTGTGTCTATATATTTTCGTCGCATCATACTGCGACAAGGATGGATCATTACAAGCCCATCATTATATTCGTCCAGTTTTGCTCCGCAAAATTCAGGGCATCGTATAAACCCTACTGCGAGCTCTTTATCTGTAGGCGACCGTCGAAGGCGTCACCTAGTGAACTCGCAGTGCGCTAGTCTCGTTTCGAGGAGCGAAACTCAATTATGAAGTGTGTTTTTTTAGGCAAACTAGATAATGGAGACTTCGTTAAACGTTGTTTGCTTGGCGTTCGAATAAATTCCGTACGCACGCTTAGTTCACTTTACGACCCTTCTTGTCTTTCTGCGATCCCACGTACGAGGAAGCACAACGCATGTACGTACAGTCACCATCCTGGAGCTCAGGTGATCAGTGTATGGTTCAAGCACGTAATATTGAGCTAGTTGCTAAATTTATATTCTCGTATCTGATCTTTTGTGAGCTAAAAGTATTCGTTGGTAAAGTTTCCTCTCTAGTTATGCTAATTTGACCACTTAGATTTTCATTTGTTTTCATCGCCAGCGTAGATAACTTTTTTCATTTGAATGGAACGACAGTTTCGCCTTTATGCTATCCACAAAGATTCTACGGGTAAAGCGACGTCTATCAGACTGTACCAAAGGCCCGCGCTAGTTTTTCTAGTATTCTAAAATCAGACCGTCTTAGAAAAGCCTAAATACAACGTACGCGTTAGTCCAATGAGTTCTTTCACACATGGCGTAAACATCAGGCCAAAAAGGATTGCATTTATGGATTTGGCACGACTGTAAGCGCTAGAGCTCCCTAAACGGGTTATTTCAATTGGGCTTATTTTGATAAAATTAATTTATACAACCGCACTATATTAGGCCATACAGCATTAAATGCGATACACTTTAGAATAATAATAATAAACAGACGATAGAAAAATTGAGAAATGGCGCCATACTATAACGGTGCCGTTGGCTTAATTTTTCAGGAAGAGGATCTTGAACTCGAAAATGAGCCCCATAGACGATTTGTTACGAGGATGAATAATGAAATGTTGAGAACTGTGGTAGACGTGGACCTATTCTCACTCAGGCTCACCACTGTCAAATTGATAAAGTAACAAATTGGACAAATGGGTACCACGTGATTCGAAAGAGTATCAAAGACGTTTGCCTTCTTGGTTCGCAAACAACGGTGATCCGCTCCTAGAGCAAAATATAACAAGTAATGAAAGATACAATATCTGAAGATCATCATGAATTAATGGAACCGAACCGACTAAAGGTTACTTAAAGGCAAACGTATAGTTCCAATAACCTAAGATGTCTGCTTAATGGCTTAGTGAAGCTGGTACGCGGAGCAGCTTCATGAGCTCGGGTTTGTCGATTCTGTACTGCCGACCATTAGAGAAGATTACGAACAAATGCCGCATGGAGCAAACTTCATTAATGAATGGAGCTAAGTCACTCTTATTGCACGTTTGCTTGCACACCGTAAAAATTACATCGCATAAATACAGGGATTAGATACGGAGACCTTATGTCGTCACGCATGAGAAATTCGCTTCCATAGGTCGTTATCTGCTAAAAAATTGTTTGAGTTCATGGTCCAGTCACCTAAATGTCACAGATAAAAATGGTGATAAATAAAGAAAACAATATTTTTTCAATGAGAATTTAAAAAAACTAGACCTCACTGCCTCACATCTCATGCAAAACAATTTATTAAAAGCCATTCCATGCTGATGATTTATTGCATCGTTTCAGCCATGCCATGATTCCATGCACGTCTGTCCAGGAACCTACCACGTCGATTTTGAGACACCGATAGAAGCGAAATAATAGAAACCAATGAGGAGGCTTATCTCATCCTTGTCTGATTCAATCGACACGGATCGCAAGACAACGAACCCGTGCAACATAGTTATAAGAACAGGTATCGTTACAAGAACACATATAGTAAGTTTTTTTCTAAACCTCTGCGTGTGTGTGTGTGCGCATAGCGGAGCGAAAATATAATGAAATACCTTTCTCACTTCTCATTCACATTCTTGTCAGCCTCTTCTAGGTAAAGAAGCTACTTTATCAAGTGAGTCTAGCTTGTTATTGTTCGGCCGCGATGGATAACAATCGCTTTAAATGCTTCCAGCAACAGCTCCCTTTCCCGGCTCTCATCACCGTCTGGTTAACAGGAGAAGCCCAATAGGCATGGTGGCCCCCTATAGCCCCGTGAAATTCGTCTGCTTCAGTATTGTCTACTTTTGCGCTATTATGTAGATATTCGATGCAAACCAAGCGATGGAGACCACTTATTCCGAGAATGACGATATGCTTCCTATCATGCTCGGAGCCCCTACAGGCGGACGAAGCCAACAGGTGGAGGCAACTTTCCCTCACAAACTGCATTTGAGGGTAAGGGTAGGGGCCTGTGGAAGGCTTTATAAGCCGAGCAGCCTAAACAGCCAAGTCAGATCATGGCGAGGTTGCCCCTTAGCAATTAGTTATAGTAACAGCCGTGAAACTACGATAAGTAAACCGTGAACAGATTTGTTCAGAGGTCTTAGTGCAATTGTGTTATACGTTAGGGGCACAGAGCTGGAGCAGCCCGGTTCAGTTTTTCCTCAACCGCACTTCTCTTTCCCAGCAGCACCAAACATGACGAATAAACCTCGCCAGAACCCCATTAAGATGCGAGTCATTGTCGTAGGACCCAAGGGTGTCGGGAAGTCGGGTATGTATCTGAAACATTTGATATTTGTGCAACGACGTTGTCTTTAACAAGTAAGAAAACGGTTCGATGTTTCTGTAAACGGGGTGAAGATTAAACCTTGTAGAGGATATAGCTGCCAATAGTTCTTTGCTGGCTGGCAACAGTATCGTTTGATTCTGCATGCTGACTAAATGAATTTTTCTATCATCTCTATCTTAGCTTGTATCGTCAAATTCTTGACGAACAAATTTCTCTACGACTACAGTTCAAAACAGGATAATAGTTACCATAATCAAGTGACGCTCGAGGAGACCATCTACGACCTCGATGTGACCGATATCACTAAGCATAACGTAAGTTGGTCATAGCTACAAGCTTAAGTCATTGTATCCTATGAAATGTCCATAAACGTGTTTGGCATTCTTATGCTGTAGTGTGTTGAAGTTGCAGACGCGCTAAACGTCAACTTCTCACGATTGGAACGTTTTGAAGTTAAGCCTTCGGCATGAAAGACCGTATATATTTATGCTAACGAAATCTATTTTTTTTGTTCGACTTTGTCCTCAAGACTCCAGAAAAAAAATAAAACGAAGGTAGAAATGATATTAGCTGGAAACCTCACTAGCTAAATGCATGCCGAGAAATCTGAATATTAGTTTTTCCATAACCAATTAATACTCTTAGAAGCATCATTCTTAGAAATTTGTTCACAAGTACGAAATGTTCGAAGCGCTTGCAGCCTGCTGACTAGTTGATTAGGACAAAGCTAAGGTTCTAATTTGTCATTGCTTAGATATTTCGTTCATTAGCTGGCAGTATCTTTTATTTGAGTAGGAATATAGGAAGGATTAAAGAACAACATTGTAACGATCCCTGCTTTGTGCCTCGCCTATCTGTCTTTTGCAGAGTTCGGAATCTCTTCCGGTCACGAAATGCGAAATGGTCGATGCGTTCGTAGTTGTCTACTCCATTGACAACCGATGGAGCTTCGATGAAGCATCTGGATGGCACCAGAAACTTGAGGCGCGCTTTCCGGATTCACCGATCCTACTCCTAGCTAACAAGTGCGATATGGCATATGCGCGCGAGGTGGACGCCGAGGAAGGCAAGGAATTAGCTGGTGAACTATTCTTTGAAGTGTCTGCCGCCGAAAGCGAATCTACGGCCCTGAATCGGGCGTTCGCGGCACTGTTCCGACGAGTGGTTCAGTTGAGAAACTGTCAGACGGTAAAAAGAAAGCTTAGCATGACCAAAAAGATCGGCAGTATTTTCACGCGCAAAGATTCAGCTCGGCGCATTAGCACCAGTGCATCGATGTGAGAAAACGAAGCGATGCTCACCCATCATAAACGAGGAGAGGTGAAAGCGATGGACGCACGCTAGCTAAGCGTCGGAGTTCCCTCTCCCGTCTCGTACGAGAGCGCTTTCGGTTTGTATATATCTTCGTGTTGATGAATACATTTTAATGGACACATCCAGAAACGATGTTAAGGGTCGCCATGGCCGTAACAGCCGACAGAGCAGTAACAGCAAGCTCACTTACGGCATTTGAAGCAGTCCAACGTAGAACAAACATATAGAATAAGCACACGACAAGCGAGCGCGATCCGGTCGACCAGAAGGTCAATCCCGAATCTATTTATGATACACATTACTGGGAGAACGAAGAACGACGCGCCGATCACACTTTGCTAAAATGAGCACATTTCCAAAATACGTCAGTCAACCACGGATCCATACAATTATACCAGCAACAGCAATAGCGCACAAGTAGCGTCTGCTTATCTAATCCTGATGATGCCTCGAGTCGCCGAAATCGTCATTCGGTCTTTGTTACATCACTATTCAGCCTAGTTAGCGAAATACTTTATTCTGACCGATTCCGTACCTGATTTTAGCCCGACCGGTTGCATTCTCACACACCGTATGTACATAAGGGTCAATCACTCGCTTGTTTGACATTCAGCATAAGAAGATAAGGAACAGGAAGAAGATATATCAATTAACGGTACTGAAATTGCTGTGACAGTTGCAGCTCGGTGAGAATGGCTAACCAGTGCTATGGCGCGTTAGTGTCAGACGCCCAGAATCGAGCAAAAGTTATCACATATTATATATTGGGATACAAAGATAAGACTAAGTAATTTCACAACTTTAATAGCACATTCATCCCGCATTGTATAGGTCAACTTTTTTACTACGTTCACAACAAGTCGCTCACAGGCTAGCATCAGTAGGATACAGCTGTTGCTTAATGCTATATTAGTACAATTGTTGTCAATGGAACCTATACAAGGTTGTATACGTGTCAAAGGCTGAATCGGACCTGAAAAAGGACAAATTACCAATACATGATTAGTTTGTGAACTGGTAACAGCACTAACACATGCTAATGAAACGTTTCGAGAACCTCAAAACCGGTGTGAAGCTTATCTCTTGCCGTTTGTTTCTTAACGTGCGGATGCCAGTAATGAAGTGATATCGTATCGATCAGTGGACGTTCAACAAGTGAAGTCCTGTGAAGAGGAACGGGAACGCTACCGCCGTTAAGTAGCCAATTCGTGCGGGTTACTTTGGAACAGCGGTGCGTTGTCCATATGTATCGACAAACTTAAAAGGGCGAAACATCACAGTTATATCCCTAAGATGTGTGTTTACGTATGTTATTCGAATGTATGCCTTAGACGCTGAAAAGAAGGAACTATTCGACTAGGTATCGAGGTTATGTTGACGATGTCGTCTAAGGATTGAATCAGCTTTAATAACAGAATAATCATCATTATTACGACCATAACGACCCTAATAATTGAAACGAAACCCAGTGAAGATAAGGAAGCGGCCAGAAAAAAAGAACACAACAGAGGGAACTGTTTACAGATACGGCTGCAGGCGGCCATCCCACACGGTCCCTGCGTAGGAATCAGAAGCAGGCCCATTGAGCTGTACCACTGAACATAGTGTAAATAAGAACTTGTACGTTTGTAAGTAAACCAAGACAACAGTTTCAAACTATACACTTGTGAAGGTATTTAGACAAATATTGCTATTGAGTATCAATAAAGTTATACGGTTAACTAGTCGAACTTTATCATGTGCTTATTATCAGTACCGTCTTAAATGGCTTATTAGAATAGTGAACAAAAAAAATCATCATTTTCGCAAATAGAACACGGAAGTGCTAAAAGTCTTTCCTGCATCATGCTTAACGTTGAGTCACTTCCAAGCTGTTACTACGAAATTCGAGCGTTTTTTTCGCATAGAGTAGTTTTATTTCCCATAATATCACATTCCGAACACACATCCGGAAAACAACCGGTTCCTCGAGACTCACGACGAAGCTTATACGTTTCCATGTTTGATATCCGGTACTTCAAACGTTCGGCATTACTTAAGGCGGCAGGCTATCAGCTCGAAACGAAGTTATCTGCCCTTTGACCCGAACTTAGACCGTCGCGTCTAGGTTCGAGCGAAATTTAACAGGCGGAAACGTTAGTCATTGTGACAAAGTTCCTGTAACATTCATTTTTTATATATTTTTTTGTAATAATATTTTATATATATATATATATATATATATTTGACATAGAAAAATGTCAGTCGTGTTAGCTTTTATCGAGGCAAAAATTTACCTAAGGTCTCCCTAACATCTGAAAGGTTTCTCTACCTATAAGGGACACTTTGGTCCCAAAACCTATTTGTTTTTAGGGGACTTTGTAAAATCTGTTATTGCATCACTCTTCGTATGAGTCGGCGAGTTTCCGTAAAAGGTCCTTTACGCAATTAGCATATAAACATTCATTTAGTTTTGTTATTATTATTATAGTTATGCCCTAAGAGGTCGTCTTCACAGCGTCCAACCTCTGTCGCGGTGCTTCTGTGTTTGAAGTCAGAATCAACTAAACTTCTACGAAACCGTGGAAATACCGCCCACAACGACCAACTTCCCAAAGTGGTGTGAGCCGTTAGTGTACCAGCTGGCATAAATGGCAACTCCCATAAGATAAAGGACGTAGCTGAAACAGCAGAACTGTTCCAACACATAGTGTTACTTCACAATTTTATTTATTGCAGTAATTAATTAAATAATAACTGGTTATTATTAAAATTTCCCAAAAAATCATACAAACTAAATACCAATAAGTCTTCATAATTCATGGGAGGTTGTCTCGTGGATGAAGACTTCAATTTTATGTGGATATGCTATTACAATGCGTCATGTATAGACAACGACGACCTTTCTAAACTAAGAAAATCTGAATTAATATCCTTGAGATCCCGCTTCGTATCAATTAATCTGTATTCAATCAAAGTACAGCTTGAGACTTATCATACATTTGTATTTCTTCATATCGAAATGTATGTCCGACGAAAGTCCAATGATTTGACAACATTACGTATTTCAAAGCCAAATTTCGTTGATCAACGGATATCCACAAGTAACCGAGGTAGCGTCTAGATGGCGATGGGACATATTTAGGAGTTTAGAAAATTTATTATGGCATTGTAGCATAGACTTTTTAATGGCACAAGTTGAAAACAACCTGACACATCGAAGAGAAAAACAAACGGACAAATCAGTGAGTTTCCGAGAAAATGCCACAGATTTAGGTTCGGAAGGCGGTTCTCAACAATACGCCGCATAACGCGCGACGAAGCCCTCTGGGCAAAACTCACAGCTGGAATTGCGTGGCGGGGTCGTACGCGAACGTGTGGCGACGAAGGTCTCACTATTATGATGAATCTATGCTAATGAACATTGGCACGGTCTTTCGTCTAGTTTGTTTGACCTCTAAGGGCTTTTACCTTCCCAAAAACACGTCTGCACGCATTTTGCCCCGAGGCGCAAGGACTGAGGGGGGAGGAGACATCTGGATGAACTCACCAGACAGGCTAGACGACACGTGTTTCGAAGGGACAATCCGATGAATTACCCAGAAGGCCCACACGATGAGTTCCCCAGGGAATCTGTGAGAAGCATAGCGATGAGTGCAGTTGAACTGAATACAGGTTACTTATACCGCCAATTTGCATACAGTCGATCTTTTCATCACAATGTAATTCATCTTAGGTCGCTCCTTGACTGTGGAAATTTTTTAAAAGGATAAATAAGAAAAATATTTAAGATGCGACAGCCCGTAGACGACGATGTTTATCAAGCAGGTAGAGTTGTCGCATATTTTCATGACCGGCTGACAAGACTCGTTTAAATTTGATGTAAAGAAATATTAGATTCTAAGAAGACGTATGATAGTTCATTTTTCAAATGAAAAAAACATTATTTAATGAGCTGGTGTTTACAGCAGCCGTTCTTAACATAGATACGATTCACTTGCCAGTGAGATTCTGCCATAATTTCAAAAAGATATTTTCATTTAACCACATTTTAGTTGGTCAGAGTGAATACAACCAGGTTTGTATTGAAAAATATTCGGGCCTAGTAAGACCTAAACATGGATTTTTTAAAAACACAGTATTTTATAGAGAAGGGTAACAGTTGGAGTTAAACGATAAAATCGCTCGGCAGTTGATCTCATTTACTCACACATGAAAGTGGCTCATATTTATAATCACGTATATTTTATGGATAACGACGTGATATAAAAAGATCCTATACGTCTTCTGTTTAACATTTACTATAATTGCCGTTATAATTTTATCAGAATCGTATCAGCGCATGAGCGGATGTCAATCCGCGGCCCAGCACCGTATCATCGATTAATAGCGTAAACGTCAATAGGTCGCAGGTCACGCGCCTGGAGGCTTGAGGTAGCCCCCAGGGCCCCACACTGCTGAGAGAACCTACAACTGAAGCTCACGCTGAAAGCAGCCGAAGGCGATGCAGTGACGGGTTTCGGACGCCTTACGGTGGTGCCTGTACAGTAACGCGTCGCAGAAGCTATCGAACACGGCGACGCGTATGAGCATCGCTATGTTTGTTGACAGTGATCGTTATTATGACAAAGACATGTAAACAACATAACACATTTTGGATCTTGGGACGGAATTACATCTCGGTCAATGAGCATCAAACAAATATAATTTTCTTAATTCGTAGAAATAGAAGCAGAGCATGTGCGCAATAGCAGAATTTTTTATAACTGTATTTACTAAGGTGCGATTTCAAGTTTAAGTTGCTTAAATCAGCATTATTAGTTACCTCATTAAGCGTCGGAATATATATGTAGAGTAAATATTCTTGAATGTTAATTCGTTCTTACTTCGAGCTTAGCGAGTGAGACCTCATGTAATTTTATGACCCATGTATTTTCTGGGTTTTAATTAAATTCTATATTAGCAAGTGGTCACAACCTACTTACGTATGCCTCAATTATCAAAGTACTTCTAAAATTAGTATTCAAACTGTAACGCATTTGATACGTAGTAAACATCTACCTATTTAGAAGTTGCGATACTACGGGGTCAAGCACGCATGCTAGTAAGCATACCAGGCCGAGAATGGGTCAAGGTCGAAAAAATGACCAACATAGAGTACAAGAAAAGTTGTTTGCCATTGGCCATCTCTTATATTATATGGTGACTTAAATGCCCTAGAGTTATGATCCTATGGGCTAAATCAAATGCTAGGGGCCAACCCTCTTCGTTCGGAGTCTGGAGTTGTCAAGCCGTGCTTATGAACACAACAAACCAACGTGACGTTCTAATACGACGGGTTTTTTAGCAGATCTCGTACCTCTTATTAGCTATTCATCAAAGTATTGTACACTGTGGCAAGATAAGATACCCGAAGTACACACACATATATATGCAAGACAATTAGACGTAAATTTCACACTTGTCTAATTAGCAAACGATTGTTGTTACCTAAGCACCCCGATACCTGAGCAGAGTATGTTTAGAGAAGATTTCAAGATCATTGATAAGTCATCGTCGCCATATTACTGCAACATGATACGTACTTCAATATGTAAAGGCCTGAAATGAAACATCTTACTTAACACAGGTTCATTGCTAAAGCAGGCACCATGTGACCTGAACAGCGTCGACTGTACGCGAACTATTCATGTTGTATGAAAGAGGTCAATTTTTACTATAATTTACTATCCTAAAAATTTTCAAACCTCCACATCAAAATGAATTGGAAACTGTGACAGTAGACGATATGGACGATAGATTTGTACCACATGGGCAGGTAGTGGTTTGTGTTTTTTGGACTTTATCGATCTTCCGATACACCTTATTAGCTGCCACATGCTGCTCTTTAAATAATCTTTAATCATTGGGATCGCTTTTCTACGAAGCGGACGGCTTGCGCGAATCGAGCTTAGCAATGCTTCTCTGGTAAACGGGAGCCGGCAAGCTAAGGCAAGGATCAAAAGAAGCTGTTCCACAGGGATTCTAATGAATCTACGGATATTGATTTGCTTTGCTGGTTTTCCACAATAGGATTCACTCCCCCCTTTATACCATTTAGTGAAAAGGATAGACGCGGGAGAGACAGGAGCTCGTCAATATCTACGTCGCACATTGAGACTGAGTTGATTACCTTGACGGTTTCGTCCGAACGCCAGAACGTGTTTAGTTTGCCTATTGGCCCTTGCTTATTCTCTTCTAGACACTTAATTAGGACGCCTTTAGGCACTCTGCTGACCTGAAAGGTCAACTCTGTCGGTATCACGGCGTCACACCGTGCTGTTACTATTGGGCAGCACCGATTATGTCGCCAACTCACACTTCTTACCGTCTTTGGCTTATATTTATAATATATTAGTTCCTCTACTAAATAACTTCTCTATGGTAAGTGTTGTGCATAGGGCAAAGAAGGGAGTGAGCATCAAACAATGGCAGCGGCAGCAGCAGCAGCAGCAGCCACTGTAACAGTGGCTAGAAAATAAGTAAATAAAAAAAGAGAGAAGTGAGACTTCGTGAGGTGCCATAACTGCGCCATCATACGCCAGCGTCGTTTTCTGACGCCGGCTGGACGCAACGAAGAAAGGTCCCTTGCCCCGGCAAAGATTCCTGGGGGAGGCACCGAGTCAAATGGGAACAATGTATAGTCGTTTGGTCCTTGGGCCACTAAGAATCAGGCGAGTAAGCTGCTGAGCTAGGGAATGGCTGGTCGGTCTGTTGGATGCAATGACTAATCGAAAAAGAAAAGAAGCAAAAACACTATTGTCGAATGGCTTCCCTCGATGGCGGAATTGCGTTACAGTTTCGCCGACTGGCAGCGATGCTGGTGTCAACGTTGCTAATATTGCTAATGATTGCCAGCAGAAACTGCTTGTGGTGGTGCTGCAGCTTGCGTTGAGACCTTAGAAGTCGCAGTGGCACTCTGTTGGCGGTAGAAGGCACCCGGCCATAACGGCGTTGATGACGGCTATTGTGCTCCGCCGATGGGACTGGCCCCGTCGCGCTCAAATTCCCGATTCTTCCTCAATTCTGTTGAGAGGCTGGCAACGGAATCGGAGAGAAACGGTCGGGTAGTTCCGTGCAAAGGCGAAGGTTTAAATTGTGCCTTCTGTAGAAGAGGAAAGCAGTGGGTCTACAATGACTGGTCAAAGTCTTATCTCAAGACACGCAAACAGCGAAGAAAACGGCGGCAATGGCGAAATATACCTATACTTCGTACTTGTGAGCAATGCCCTCCTCCCGTCGACACCGCCGGCCACTTTACAACTTCCCGTCACCATCACCCCTTCGCTGTACGGTTCTCTTCGTCCACGGGGCCCCGAGCGGTCACATACTGAATTCCCTGGCTCACACTTTTTACCTTTCGCAGACTCTTCAATTTGAGTAGATCCTAATGATCCTAGGACGCACGTAAGGCGTCCTGGCCTCCCTTATGTGATTCTCCGTATTTAGCTCACACTTCTCACCACTACTTGAACTGATTCTCCAGCAATGCTCTTTCTGTGTCATTCAAGGATGCTCCTTTTTCTTCGTTTGAACTGCCGTTTTAAACAGCATAATGGCTTTATATGTCCTGGCTGATCTCGTTTATTATTTAGCAGTCATTTATGTATTTCTGCTTATTTCCCAACGAGCCGTGCATATATATTGACTCGTAGAATTTTCGTGCCAGGCAACTATTGATTGTTTTAAGTGACGTCAGATTAGAGGAAAGTAAACTGTGTTAAGGGCTTCACTGATTCGTGATACTTTTCAAAAGCTTATTCATGACGTGGGCCCGGACGTTTTTGGCTCGTAACCGTTTAATATCACTGAGAAGGGTTAGAGAAATCGCCCTAAAAGGCCTATCACAAAAAATTCCCATTAGTTGGCGTGCAATATTGTGGGGCTAGTTCTTCGTACCTGTGTCCGTAATTATTGTATATATGTTCTCGGCCATGACACTGGTGCTGGCTTTCTACGAGAATTGCATACTCTGCATTTGCAATTTGTTGCTAGCTTGATTGTTTGTGCAGCTTAGGTTAAAATGTTTCTGGCAGTGTTTTCCAAATAATACTTTATACTGCGTTCGCCTAATGATAATAGTTTACTATTATGTATTTACTCGTCTAAGTATTTAAAATATACTAAACAATTTACGTAAATATATCGGTTCCAATGATCTTTACATGAAATTATTATTTTTCCAAGCTATATTTTACTCTATCAATTGGAAAAAAATATGGAAGAAAAAAATCGGTGTTGTTCATTTTCGATGTTATTAATAGATAACTAAACGTGTTAATTAACCAAGTCAGCAGTAAACATTTTCGTGCTGTTATTTAAAAAATATTGACATACGCACGTTTTTACACTGAAATAGTTCTATTCTATTTAACGATAGTTCTCACTACCAAGGGCTAAAGACAGGACAGTGCCAATGTTCATGCAGCCAGGCTGATCGAGCTAAGTAGTTCGGAGTGCGTCATGTAATTGTGTGTTGACAAGAAATACTTGTTTCACTCTTTGTCTGTGCCATATACCTAGTTGGCCCACACAGCTGAAAGCCGTCAGGGTAATAGTTTGCGAGAATTCAGCGTCTACGATAAACCCACCTGGACAGGAAGTCATTAGCTGGTCGTATTTTTAGAAACTGAAGACCCGTTAGAGTTACTTGAAATCTCAAATAGATGTTGACACATGAGCATAATTTGAACATTGGTAGGAACTGTTTTGTGAGTAGAGGGAAAATAGTAGGCGAGCTCTGTTTATTGTGTGCGTGCGTGGATTAAAAAATAAGCTGTGGTTTCTTGGTTTAAGCTTTGGCACTTCAATATGAAAATCTTCGCCATTTGGGAAACAATTTCATCTACTTGCGTTTGTATTCGCTGAAGGAATGGCCTTAAAAAGCCCGCATCTTTAAAACATTGAACGTGATATTTTTAGAAAACTCGATTAATATATATATATATATATATATATATATATATATATATATATTTCTTTTTGTTTTGATATTCGGGAAAAGCTCAAAGAAAACATCAACTGAAAAAAACTTGGCCCCGCTTAATGTAAATTTGTATTTTTGGCCCTAATCTGTTGCGCTCCGCCTCATTCCGATCCACAAGGACAAATGAGTAAAAACGCAAAGGATCAAAGGATTCAAAAATTTCGAAGCAAAGCGTGTTGCTTCAGCGTGTTGCCGTTCGAATCGGTGGTCATATGATGCCGAGTTCCGCATGACGCCAGCGGTTTGGACCTAATTTGTTTTGGGGACATTGTCCGCTAATTAGTACAACAGATTCGTGCCGGTGTGGTAGCTCATAGCAAACCTATGTGTCGATTATTAATACATTGCATAATGTCTTTCTACGTAGTCATATACTTGCTTATAATATGCTCCATCCTGCTTAATACGAGGAACAAGTTCGAATTGTTCGTCCCAGGTCGAATTAGATGTAGTATTCACTACACAGCTACCCTATAAGGGGTGGGTCTTAGGATGCGAAGTGCGTTAGTATCGCGGAAAGGAACCCCAAAAGTAAAGCTATAAAAAAAATATTTAAAAATTGTACAAATGAAACTTTTTCATTGAATCCATCATTGACTTCTAAGCGTACAGTTTATTAAAACATTTGCCAATGTAACTATGCTATGATTGCTTGCCCTATAAATCACAATGTAGATCCGCATTGCCGTCTCCCTTGCGTTACACATCTTTATTACTGAGGAACAAATTAAAAAAAGCGTGTTTTCACCCTACAAAGATCTGGGGGTGGGAGTCGTGATTTCGATGCGATCTACCGTTTTTGGAACGTTTTTGAAACGGCGGGTCGTTTTTATAGTGGTTGTAATAACTGAACAACAATTATGTTAGTATAGATAATGGTATTTATAGGCTAGGGTATCCTTACAAATATTCTATCTATCACGCAGAGACTATTAAATAGACTCGTAAGAATATACAGGAGTCACTTCCTCAAGTCCTGGCAACGATGCATACACAACTTATGCGAATGAAGCTATTTACATTCGTATACGAAATGGGATGAAACTCATTTGACAATTTAGAAGTTTTTATTGCGATGAGCTCTTATTTTCTTGGTAACTTGTTATGAACAAACTGAAAACTTTCGTACTGTTAGATGGTTCTCTTCAAACTGTCAAGATGCCCTGGTGCACTCCGCCAGTGACTTTAATTAGAGCATTCACGCAATACATGCCGTTACATCTGTCTAAGCGTGTGTGCGCTGTACTGACTTTAGCAAGCTTCTAAAACACGCCTTTCGGGGGAACAGAAGCGGGTCGGGAGGCTTTGGGAAACGGCCACGTTGATTTCACCACGTCTGTGTATTCAGTGAGTGAAAACAAGCCCTAGAGCAACGGGATAGCTACCTTCTGCCATAGAAAAGAGGAAGGCTTTGTATTTTTATCCAATCGTATTAGCATACCTAGCAGTGCAAAATCACGCCCAGTTCATTCTGCCCTCGCAGAAAAAATCGCATACCTTTTCTAAGCTGGCTGAACTTCTAGATCACAACTTCAGGTTGACAGTAATCGATAAATAGCCTTGACTTTCTCAAAGGGTCATTTAGACTTTTAAATTTCTAGACATTGTACTCGCATTATCCAAGTTTGCTTAAGTTACTCTAGTAAAAAAAAAAAAAGCGTTTTATCTACTCCAAATCTAATGCGTATAACGCAATTTCGAATCGGCATAAGTCAAATATCAGCCGTGACTCCATCAGGGGAAAGTTAACATACTTACAAGTTTACTTGATACCATGCGGTCACGCTACCGAACTATGCCTAGGTTTTTAGACAGCGTAGAGCTGGTGGACCAATTTATATAGCCACGATCTTTCACAATCTTTCATTATCTGCGTATGACCGTATGTAATACCAATCGCATATGTTAAGAACAGAGCGTGGGAAGGCATAACTAGGCAGACGCGTATTATTTCTTTTTCTAACCACTGGTCGGGAAGTTGCACATGATGCTACAGGTAAATTGGTCTGCCCTTAAGTTCAACCTACACGCTTGTGTTAGGTACAACGAAACCATACATTTCCCAACCCGCGAAGCTTTCCAAGTAAACCTCGATTCTAGCAAAATATTTCTCATGGTTCACAAAGTGGCAGGTGTTTTAATGTCCTGTAGGTAAGGTATGGTCAGGCTAGTACTTTGTACCCTTGCGTTTGTCACATGCTCTGCTGAGCGGTAGAATCAAATAGGCGGTTAGTTGAGCTATCAGGTCTTCAAAGGTGAGTGATTTCAAGTTAAGAGCCTGTTATTGCAGTTTGTTATTATTGCGTCTATTATTTTTGCTCACGTTATAATAATCATCTTCCATTACCGCTTGCTTGGCTACAAGGGCAATGGGTAAAATTGATAAAATTACCATAACAAATCCACATACGCCATTGGACGAGTTTTCGGTGAGCAGTAATCGGGTCTCACGTGGGCGACTTAGGTAATTTTCAGCTAGTGGCATCAAGCACAGGTAATAATATGAGAATCACTCAGTTGCCTGATACATTTACTAATCGCTAAGGTGTTAATGTAATTGTATTAATTTCTAAAGGAAGCAACCGTTTCATGAATATCGATAAGTTGATGAAGTTTTGACTTCGTTGAAAACACTTTAAGAAGTAATTTGTTGGGATTTCGTGCAATACTATGATAAAAGTTATTTGCCCAGCACTCCTGTAACACGTTAAAGAACTTCTGAGATAATGAAATTGGACACAAATGCATTTATAAAAGTTTCAACAAAAAAGCAATAACAAAAACCTAAAATTTGGTTAAAAAAATAGACATTCGAAAAGGGGCGTCGTCGGTTTTCATTCAAACTAAATACAGAGTGCAATCATACTTTTTCTAATATTTGCTACTACGACGAAACTTCAAGTTTCATAGAGTTATCGTTTTTCTTTGAGAAATTTATGCATTTTAGTAAAGTGCGTAGTTTTGCGCAACCAAAAACTATTAAAGTTATCGACTTTGCATTGTGATATGACAAAGAAAAATCTGTAAGCTTAGTCCCTTAATATGCTCGACGATATTAAGTGTACGTCCATAAAACATGTCTCTTCTCTGCCGAGCTCTATCGTCTAGCATTTATTACTACAAACAAAAGGCATGTGACGCCGGAACTTCGTGATGTCCCGGTTTCTCTGTTGTTTGCTTCGCGCACCCAGTAAACAATCTTGAGTAACTTTGAGTTCTTTGCGAACGAAGCTTTCTTTTCTATTTTCCTCATCGTTCTCTTGAACGATAAAAGATGCACTACGTTAGCTTGTCTACTTGTAAAACTGACTACATAATAAAAAAAAAAAAACAACTTATATAAGGTCCTGTCTACTCTTCGGTTTGCCGAACTCAATATGATGAGGACATTACAGCTAGTTTAAGGAAAATCTAATTGGGAAGGTGCAGAAGCTACAAACGTGTAGAAATTCGAATGCTTACATATACAGTCCACATAACCAGGCCATCTCTCACGTTCATTGCGATATAGAAATTTCGGAGGCGCGAGTCAGCAAGCATGGGTTGGGGGTAGCTGCAGAGGACCGTCGAAATCATCGATGAGATACTAAGGGTGGTTGAAAAAATCGTGCGATTTGAAGATCCAGGGGTATATTAAATTATGCATAATTAATGTAAATTTGTACAGTGTACTTTGAACGTATTGAGAATAAACTACTCTAACCTGTAAGCCGAATGATAGTGATTTGTTCGTTGTAAGCCACTGCTGAGAAGTTCCGGAAGGTAACGGTACGAACATTGCTGATAGATCCTCGTGACACGTATAGCTCGTTCCGTAGTTATTGAAATAGCTTCAAGATGAGAAATTTGTCATTGAAAATAATAATAATACTCCGTTCGGTATTGCGCAAAACGGAAGAAATGCGCCATTTTTCTCGACTGTCAATAAGGTAACGATAAGGCAATCTCTTCAGACCCACAACGTAACATGACTTGTAAAGACTTACAAAAGTTTAACAAAATTATGAATCAACAGTATAATTAGAACGATATTGGCGATTAAAGAAGGAAAGTGCCAAAAAAAAAAAGGCCTAGATTGTTACATTCCAATGTTTTACATATATATATGGTATATATTGTACCTTTGTGATGAAACGACGAAGTCTACTTATGAAATGATCGTCATTTTAGTCAATGAATTTATTCTAACATATTAGGTACATTGCTAGGTCATCAAGGAGTATTAGTATTTGTCTACGGTGAGCCCTTATAGGATACATTCTTAAATTTTTGTTCAAGTCGTGAGAGGGCGGTGCAGTCGGACTTTAACGAAAAAAAAAAAATAGTTTCATTAATTTATAACGTTTACAAAAAGTTCAACCTCGTATCTTACATAAATCCTATAAAACAGCTATAACGGTTCGCCAAACTGCACTTCCACAAAATTAATTATCTATCATATTTTATATTACTAAGCAAGATATTTAGGCCTTAGAAGGAAAGCTTCACATACCTGCATGGGCTTGCCGAGCTCAATGCAGGGAATGAAGTCTATTTAACTTCCTTGAAAAGATTCAGAGCGATTTTTGGTTCTGTTGGGCGATGGTTTTGTTCGCATATTTCTCACATGAACCTTACTAAACGTTTGCCTAATCAGCAACAATCTAAATAATAATTTAATCATTGTTAGATACACTGTGCGCTAGACAGCTAAGTCGTTACCCATGAAACGTCAAACGCCAGTGGAACGTCGAGTGACGGTTGGACGTCATTTTGAATGAATGGCATTTAAGGCCAGGATGTTCAATTTACAGGCAGCAAGGTCTGGCATCTGGCAAGCTGGAGGAGCCGGTCCTAGCTACCACAAATAGAGGCAGACGCAGGCGACAAGACCAAAGAAATTACTTACCACGTACATAAGTATAGTATATACTGAAACAGAACTCAGCTCTCCTCGTTATAAGGATGACAATTATTAAAACTGAGGAAATAAAATTCAAGGCTAACTGTATTACCGTACAGGTGACAAGGTATAAATATTAGCTCCGTTAAGACGCTGAATAGATACTTCTTGAAGTTAGTTTATTAGTTTTACTATTGTCCATATCAAAGACTTTGGAAACTTACTCAATATGGAAGTAGGAATTGTTGTCAAGTAATATTTAGGTTTGTGTTTGTAAAATCTAGATGGAGAATCGTGGTCTATGCTTTCGAGAGGATTATGTCAACAATATGTGAAGGCTATGTCAATTTCAGTTGACTGCATAGGTATGATCTCTCGTTCTTTAGAAGCAGCGTAAATAAGTTAAAAAAGACGAAAACAAAAACTAAATAGATCGGGATCGTGCTTTTCAAGTGGCGGAAAAATGTCGATAAATCAACGCGGAATCATCTATTCCATGAACGGTTTTACTCAGAGAATGTGTAAGCTGCTCCAAAAAGTCGGTTATTGTTTAGATCTTGGTAGAATTGGTCTTACATTCACACAACTAGCAAAATACGAAATTGGGTAATTATTTTCCTTGTGAATAAGATCTTATAAATAACCCACAGCCCTGGTTTTCCATGGGCTTCACAACTACTCCGAAAAAACTTTAACAGAAGCTAATTTCACACGATGTGGCTTTTCTCGTGGTTATATAAGAGCGGAAGGAAGGAGTGCCGCATAATGACGTGCCTGTTTTAAAATCAGCAGAATGAACTATCTAGTTCCACATTAAAGAAGACTACATGAAGACCACCCGGCAAGAGCTATAGGCAACAAAAGAAAAAAAAAATGTTTTTCGAGGATCAATGAACTGATTGCGGCTAACGAATTCATCATGTGTGGGTCGCGGTGTTTGTTTTCCAATAAGAGATCGTTGGTTTTAGAAAAGAATAATACCAATTTCATAGCTTTTAAGGTAAATAAAACAATTTGGTACAATCAAATTTTGACCAAGTATAAACTTATATAAGCCAACTAAATAAGTTTTGCAATTTATAAAATGCCCATCGGATCATGAAGAAACAAATAACCTGTTGATTATTCAACATAGTTTTTCCTGAATAAGAGTTACATTTTTAAAATAAACTAAAAGTAAGCTGTTATTAATTGAATGACCTTACAAGATTACGCTGCAGGGTGCATAAGCCAGGGTCGGATGAAACTGTTTGTTTGTGATCTATATAAAACAGGATAAATTCTATAGAGAAATTGGAAGAACAAACCAGCCTCAGAGTTAATTCAGTATATTTACATATGTGTATATGTCAAATGATGTTAAGGCTATATTTGTTGCAAATCGCTGATCGTTTCTCTAAAACATGGAAACTTCGGGCAACTCGCACCGTGGCCACCTGACTGATAAGCTTGTTCTTCCACGATTGAACTTGTTAACAGCAGAATGACACGGTACTACCGACCCACTTCTTTCTATTGCTTTGGCGAATGAACAAGGGAAAGGGCCGCCCTTGAAAGCTAACTTTACTGCACCCTAAGTTCACAATGAAGAACTACTTTAAAGCTCAACTGTGCAGCGAGGGCTTACCTCGCTCACAAGCTGTACGCTGACAACTACGAAAAAAAGCAGTGGCAGTATTTCACAGTACTATGTTACAATCGAAATTTTAAATAACGATGGTATTTTACTTTCGGATTTCGACGGTCGGGAACAATACGTTCGTATCCTAGCGTTCGTAGGGTCACTTGTCATTGCCGTCAGCGACATGCCACATACGAACGCTTCTGAAGGATACTTTGACGATTTGATTACTATGGCGTAATATAATCGCCAGCATAAATCAATTATTGATTACAGATAACTATGTTCACTGGAAATAGATACAGGTATAACAGTTATGTTTTAATGTGGTCCAGTTGGCTGTGGGGATCAGTTCATACGATTCCCCCAGCTGTTTGAACAAAATACAACCCGTTCTGAGTGTCCAGGGATTTCGGCCATTCGGCCTCACACTTGCTAGCAAAGCGTTCATGGAAATTTACTATGGCTGAATAACGGTATATGACCTAACTTGCTTGATTCTTGATATCTTGTTGATAGATGTCAAATGATTATTAAATATCTTCTTCTTATTGGAAGACAAGCATTCTCCAAGATCAGTTCTACTGTTTAGTGACAGTTTTATTCACAGGCAACTTTTAGTGAGATAAAAGCTTCATCTTTTTCGGGCATTAGGGCCAGAAGCATAGGTGGTTTAATTCCATTGCTTGAAAAAATTAATTGATTATTATATTCCTCCGTACCTCAAGTCGCAAGATGAAAATATTTAGCGAACACATCGACATAATACTTTTCCCGTCGTTGCGGTATTTTCGCATTAAGTAAATTTTGGTCCGTATAGTCTCGCCATACTCTAGATCCATTCCATGTATCTGGGTTATCGTAAATAAGTTAAAGCTTTACCCACTTCACCTACAGCACTGTTCTACTTAACGATGAACGCTGTAACGACTATTATCACGAAGCACTATGAGCATCGTCGAAAATGGAGATAGTTCAAAAAGTCACTTTCTCGAAAAGCCCATGGGAGGTCTCCTCGAAAACATAGATTTTCTAATGAAATGTTTTTTCGGTCCCGCCAATCCCTTCAGGATAGGGAACTGTACAGAAATCTCTCTTGGGGCAATTGCAGAAGCAACGACACCAGGCTTTGGAAAAATGGAAAGATTAATATGGGACACAGTTTCAGGGTATGGCACAAAATCGGAATATAGCAAATGTGTGTAGCAATAATTGTTAGTTGAAAACTAGCCAGTTAATACAAGCTAGGAAAAACAAATGGAAACTAGCTACTTAGTACAAAATATAGAAATTTTACACCTCCTTAAACATCGATAGCGTTTAGCCTTGTTTGGACGCTTTCTTCGATATTTTCCAATTCACTATTAAATAAGTGACGTTTTTGAGCCCTAGTTAGAAAGTTAACTACCAGCGGCGAGTACCATCTCCTCCATATCTAAACTATTGCACAAGAATACTTTGGAAATTTAAGTTGGGCAAATTTGAGCAGGTACAACACTCGTATTTGGTATTCGTTATCATAGTATAGTGCTATGTAAGTCTCGAGATAGGGTCCGATAGCAGCTGCTATATAGGACCAAGACAGGCTTATCTGACAGTAACGGCTATTAACTTTGTAAGTGATATCTACCATCGCATCGTTAACTGGTCTGTGTCGAGACGCGACCTCGTCTCAATCGACTGCCTAAGGTAATGCCTTACGGCTTAAGTAAAAGACACAGGGCGCACAATCACCACAATTCAGGCAATCGTTCAGACAAACTTAGTTTTATCGTTGTATGTTTATTGATCTTCTAAATAATAGACAAAATTTGCTGTTTCCATCTTTAATTGAATTATTTCGTGGAAAAGCCGTTTGCTCTGTTACGTTGTTTCAGGTTATGACGACCCTGATTAGTATAAAACGCAAATTTCTATTACATGTTATAAAATGGCAGATATATATAGCAGATAGAGTGATTAAGTATATCGAATCGATCATGAGTTGGATAAAAGCCGAAGCGTCATCTTAAGAATTTTCTTCGAGCGAAGGAAAAGTTGAGCGGACATGTTATCGTGTCATCTTCTGAAAGGGTTACAGGACCGCGTTCGTGGTTTTAGAAGATGTGGATGATCCCGGAGAAGAATATACTGCGAGGTTTATCGCGAGCGGACAGATCAAGAATGGAGACAACAGTGTGAGTAGTCCTGATAAAAGTGACGATAAAAGCAGCGGCGGTAGTTCTGAGTTCTATGAAGACCATAACCATTACTACGAATATGACGAGTCGCACGAAGACGGCAAAGGTCAACTCAGCGTGCGGAGCGCCCTGTATTTGCTAAACATGTGGTGGACGATAACATAAAAGCTTACCAATATGATGGACCTAGTCGTATCTTTTTATATTTATTGGGCGAAACTTTTAATATATAGAGAGGGATCAACGGATTCACTACATTCTACTATGATACTTGGAATATTTCGTTTTCGTCCTGAAATTATATATTTCTATATCAGGGATCGAACAGGATACATCGGCATGAGTTTCTTGCAAATTACAGCCATCAGGACGCACCAGCAACTCCGCCGTCAGATCTCTGAAAGAGAACGCCTTCGCGTGACTTTTATAAATTCTATTAAATCTACATTATTTTATGTATGCTACGGTAAATGCTTTATAAATCTAAATATAGCCGTTTTAATTATATTTTAGCAGTTATATTACACGATCCCTATTTACGTATTTGATAAAAACAATCTGCGGAAACCTTTTGTTAGAGTGCATTGTTCTTTTCATTGCTTTTGAGAGACTACTGTGAGATTGTGAACATTTTCTTTTACAAATATGGTTTCAATTCCACACTCAGACCTCGTGAAAGCTTAGTTTCTCATGAGTGTTTACTAGACAAACGAATTTTCAGTACGTGTCGCATAGCTGCATGTGCACAGAGGTCTCTTTTCGAAGGAGAAGCTAATAATCCTTGGATTGCATTTCGACAGAAATGGACGAGTCTGCGTTAAGCGACAGGCGAGCCACAACATGGATGCCTGCTCCACAATGAAGCCGTCCGAAACAATAAGGCCGGCAACAACAAATATCATGTCAGAACCGCGGCTCTAGCTAATGCAACACGCATTGGTGTGGGCTACAAGATGATTCGACTGTTTCCTACCGCGGCAGGAACAGCGAATGGACAAAAGAATTTCCAAGGCGATCGATTCATCAAAAAGAAAAGTAACCTTCATCGGCTATACTTACTTCAAGGAGAAGATTTACTCTGATGATAATAAGGATAAGGGGAAGGACGATGATATGAATAGGAAAACGAATAGCAAAAACAAGGGATGACAACTTATCTGTATGAGATAGAAAATGCAACAAATTTCAGAACCTCACATTCATATTGGTGACGAATGGTGGTATGATTGTTATTTGACAATACACCTATTTTATATACTTACTGTCAAGATGATCGGCTGGTTTTCTCAAATAATTAGAGGTCACATTTAGTTTCACTTGTCGTATGCTACGTACTTCTACTTTCGTTCAAAAATTAATGTGGAATATCTATATATGCTTAAATTACACACGGAACGTCGAGAGGGTTCAGGCATTCAAAGAAAAGTATATTATATGCACCTTCGAACAGTTTTAAGGTTCAATATAGACTTCAACGTTTCGCCTGTTGAAGGTACGCAGGAAAGGTACGCGTTGGCAAAAATGGAATAGAATAGGTGAGACTGCGTAAACATCTGTTATCTTTTAAGGTGAAAACTAATTAATCTGTAATTTTTAACGTTCGGGACGGGCGACTCGCAATGTCGAACGGCAGAGTATATAATTATATAACGTGTCGATGTATCGTATCCTCTTTATGCACGAGTTATAGACAGTATAATATTTAACAGACTCTATACACTGACCCGATCGGCTGGGGGTTTGACCTGTTGATACCCGCCCAATATCACATTTTTAGTAGAAACCACCGCAATGTTGGTGACCCTAGCAAGTAAGGCAATCTAAACTGATGCGCATGATTTGTTTACCTTTCCGTTCGCTCTAAATAGGCACGGTTAGATGTACAACGAATCCCGTCATCGTTTGTTGTCTGTTGATTGCAGACGACTCTGTGTTTGGACGAAGCGAAGTGCTCTACAATTCGTCACACCGGAAACTTAACTGTGTAAATAGTGATTTAACGGAATCGAATACACTGGCGTTTTTCCATAGGTTATTTTTCAAAGGGAAGTTCGATGAAGGATGTAATCTAAACAGTGCAGACATATGTAATAAATTCTACACAATTATGCTTTTAGGCGTCACGCATTTCCACCTTCTAAATACATCATATATATATATCTAAAAAGCTAGATCTTTAAAGACATTTTTGTATGGAATCGACACATTTATGCAGACAGCGATATTCTGGGACCGATTAGTATAATTGGTTTTGTCTAACGATAACTGAGGTTTTTAAGCTTTGAGAAATGAATACCTATCAAACAAATTTTGCTGCGCTTATAGAAAATAATGAATAAAAAAAGCATGGTGTGATTTACCTTCCAGTACTAATTATTCGGTGCAAACTGGTCAGTTCCGACAAGGAATATTATCTAGCCTTATTGGGACCGTTTTTTGTGACCAAAATTGTGTTTTACTTCAGTTAAAGGATTTTGTTGGTTTATTAACTGTAAGTTATAAATTCTGAACGCGCCGATAACGGCTTCACTATTGATTTGAGTAGGGCGACAAAATCATTTTCGGGATGCCGTATGACCGTTCGAGACATCGTTTACCTGGAATAACTCCGTACGTAGCAGCTTCAATGTTAACTAATGGACGGCTGAGTTGACACCCGTCAGTTGTGAAATTTTCCTTGCAGCCGTAACCAGGACGCAACATATTTGACAATTCTGCCAAATATATATACTATATTTTTGTCTTAAATAGCCAGTTAATTATATTTATTCACGAATTATCTTAGTTTTCCGCGCAAATGAAGGCATTCAACCACAGTAAGGAATTATATTGAATTTGCAAATAACTTTACGTGCCGCTCTCGAAAATCCGTTCAAGACGATTTATCACTACAGTAGTTTCCTAATAAGTAGCGTCAGCCTTCCGTGCAGAATTGTTCATTGAAGTTTGGGTCACACAAAACATGCTAACATGCTTCAATAGCATTAAGCCTCTACCGCCTTGATAAGGCAGACACCTCACCACAGCAGTGATCGAGAGATACTTCTCTTAGAGATTCTTTCTATGCCTGTGCTTCGTAGGTATCCGGCTGACCCTTTGATGCAGTCGATCATATCCTGGTCCCCATTCACCTGATCGGAATCAAGGGGTTTGACTAACATTTCTATATTCCTCGTAATATTCGGCAACCTTCATACCCTGAACAATTTACTTTATCGAAACTAGCTCCGTTCTTTAAGAACTTTTTCTAGCTCCGTTCTGCAGAAAAGCATCTGACGTACCATCTACAAGGAAGAAGCTTCATGTAGACTGAATTGCTTTCCGAGTTTTCAACAGCTGACTATCATTATTAGAAATCTATTAAAAACGTTATGAAAATCTTGGACATGTTTGGTGAAATTAAACGCTACGTTTGGTGAAGCCGCGGGGTCCCTATTGGTCCTCCTCAACACGAATTTCTCAGTTCCAATGAACCTTATACAACGAAAGAGAGACGGATTGTTCAGGCTATACCCGCTATTGAGGAGAGCCTAAACGTGTATATAGCTGATTCGAAAACGTGTTGCAGTTGCGTCATTTTCAGATAGACCAGGAGTTTCAGCGCTTTTATCTGTTACTGTTACAGCGGGAATCGCTTTTTTTAATTATTGGAACGGATCCGGTGTTGAAGTCGACCGGTTTTATGAACAATGGAACCGCATGCTAATGGTACCTTATCGGAACTGTGTTGGGAGGTGTGGAGGTAAATCAAAACGGGACATGCCCTGTACAGGAAATATATGCATAAACGCTACCCCATTACGGCTTCAGCCTTCACGAATACGTGACTGCCCACGTGGGTCTAATTTGTCCACAATCTCTGGGAAGCGAGAATAAAAGTCAATGATGTTTTTGACAGCAAAACGCCCGGTGTTCATTATGGAACAACGTTGAAGTACTTACCTTGAGCTTTGAGTTTCCTCGCCCTATTGAGCGATAGCTTATGTAGTACGCTCGAACGTTTCTTAAGGCTCCTTCCTATTTATGGAAACTGATAGGAGGACAAGTCGAATATGGATCTTAACGTAAAACGCACTAGGTGTTTAATTGATAACAAAGGCGTTCGGTCTACTCCCTTATCCAATACAAAGCAAGCGGCGCAATCCGTAAACAAAGTGCAACTTTACACCATAGTTACGAATTACATGGCAAATCGATCTTTCGTTTAAAATAAGGTTTGGTGCGTTGCCCTCACAGGTCTATTCGTTTAGAGGTATAGGGTGGGGTCATACTGCCTGCCTTGTAAAAGCTATGAGCTTCTCTATTTTCCGTATCCCCTTAGGATATTACCGTGCAATCTCGGCTGCCTTTGTGTAACTGACAGCTGTCATTCTTGCCGGCCTTGTCCTACGGTTACCATATACGTAAGTCAGCGTGTTCTATTTCAGTAGACAATAGAACTTGTAGTGCCTTGTATACAAGACGAACAATCAGCTTTTTTTGCGAATCTCGTCTCAAAGTAAGTTACTATTTGGATGCGTTATGCGTTTGACTGTTGTTGATGGTGGTATCTTTGTTTTCTTTGTCAAGCCAAATCCAAAGCGATTGTTGAGAAAGGTAAGCGATGGCAGAAACACAACTCAATCTGTATCGACTGAATGAAGAGATGACCTTCATGCACATGGAAGTATCGCAAAGTATCGCTGATTACTGCAACTATTCTCTACATTATTTTACTTTACATCTTATTTACCATCTGAACAAAGAGTGGCATTTTTCGGACGGCGAACTCGCCGACTATACAAAAGCTTGGGTGTGCAATGTCTAACGATAGACAATCATGTCTAGTCCAAAAAATTCAAATGGGATTTGCTATAGTTTTGAATTATCTCTAATATTGACTGACAGATGCCAGCTCGCAACTTGAGCGTGTTGTATACCCATAAAAAAAGCCAAGATGTTCGCCCTACCCTATATAAAATGTATCAAAAAGCAATGAAATAAGGACTATTCATTAACACTGTTTATTAACACAATTAATTCCCGACATCACTGCCCCTTGCACGCCAAAGACGACGAAACTTTTACTCACTCCAATTCTCACGCCGTACGCAGAACTAATATTGATTTTTAAATTTCGAAAGCCGCAGGCCAATCTCTTCGTTTAATTTGTCAGCCAGGATAGAGAGATTAATCAGTAAGGATAGAGTGATGCCGAATGTCGGAAACAGCAAGTCCATGTCTTGCGTAGAAGCATAGGCATAAATCTGCATGGCTAAAAGTCGATACCGATTCTGCCCTCTGAATAAAAAGCCATGCACCGATTAAACAGGACCTATAATCCTTGAATGAGTTCCTATAGCTACATTGGGATACACACTGTCCAGCTAAGATCCAACTAAGCGGCCTTAGACCAACAACTTATCCCACTTTTGAAGACGCTAACATTTGGCTAGATCCGATATCGCTTCCTGTGAACATGTGTAGCCGAACACATGAGCCGCCCATACGTTATTTTTACATTTGCTCATGACAGCCAACAAAAGTTCTACGCCGACTCATAATTCAATAGATAGAAGTCAAATTTTATAAACACAACATGCATTATGAAGATCAACACACATGAGACACAAGCATGTATGTATGTATATGAATTTAAGTAAGGTTTTGGTCAATAGTTGTTAAATAGAACTCTGTAAAGGGAAGACCAGAGTTGCGAGTCTGCGCATAGACGTATAGAGTTTCCTCTAGTTGCAGTTCCCGGAAACAAATGTCTGCGAGGACTTCACTGTTAAAAGGTATGGACTTCTGAGTATTTTTTTTCTGAAATAGACTCATCGTGTGCCTTTGTGAGCGATATTATGTATTATGATGTTTGAATGGCTGTATGTATAGATTTTGGTTTGATACCGCGAAGTCAATGAGGATAGTGTGTTGCAGACAAAGCTTCAACCATATAAATGTTGGTGGTCATAATGGCGCTTGTGGTTGTTACTACTGTTATGATCTTGGCTGGGAACATTGCATTGAATTTATTCAAAGACTTTGTCCAGGCCGGCACCCGAACACCCATAGTCAAAGAAGAATATTCTGTTATAATATCTTGCTAAAAAGTTTCGTAATATATGGTTTTTCCTACGAAGTCGTATTACGTAGATAAAGGCATATAAAACAGTACTTAAAATACGCGTAGTATTGCCGCAGTTATATAAGAGTTGATATACGACAAACGTTTTCATTGCTGTATAGAGGCCAAGCTCTCAACAAAGCACCTTAACTTCCAACAACGAGTGGCCCAGCTGGCCTCAAACTACGTGATAGAGAGCATCGACAGCCAATGTCGAGTCCTATTCGCATACGATATGAGGAGATTACTTCCAAGGAACGCTGTTTGACCTAAATGAAAGATGACCTAAGCCGCGTTATTCTGCTGGACCGCATATTTGAAGGGACTTCTTTAGCCTTCCTATTCAAAATGTATACCTTGTTTGAATACAGTATTTGTACAATTAAAATTAAGTACAAAATGTTTACCTATATGTTTCGAGTTCGCGTCCGGCACCGCCGTTACGCATTCGATCGTACGGTTGGCTCTTAGCACTAAATAAACCGTGGCTGGCCGAACCTATACCAGCACGTGTCCCTAAGATTAGCACGGAAATACGTCATCTACTGATCTATCACGGGCGCGTATATCGTAGTTCATAAGAAGAGCAACTTTTTAAGTTAGAAACGAATACTGCGATTTATGTATTAAGAATATCGTATATTACCTCATTGTCATGGATTGTTTGAAGTTTGTCGCACGATTTGGTTTCACCTCTAGCCCTAAGGAAAGCGTATAGTAAAATTAAGTACTGAACAGTGAAAAGTCACCAATATAAATTTAATTCTAATGAAGTTAAGTTCTTCGATTTTAGGCAGTAATTTTGAAATTTAGATTGAAACTAAAAAATACAGTAAAAAGATACTTTAAAAAAGTAAATAACGCTACAGTTCGAATAACTTCGAATATAAAATATTCGTATCCGTTCTAGCGTTTGAATCCAATGTTTAATCAAAGGCTATCACCAGTACGATTAGTATATATAATTATAGATTTTAACGGCAAAGAATATTGAAAGAGACTTTGAAGAAACATGTACAAAGCATTCAGTGTATGTGGAAACAGATTTAGCGGGGAAAAATATCCATTACTATCACATTAGCTCTGTCAATAAACAAAGTATTAGCTGTGCCGCTATTATTAAAAGCTTGAGCCGTCTGTTTTTACGGATTTGTCGCGGCTGGATTACAAGCGACGTTGGCGTTTCTACTGGGATAGAGTCTTTTTGGATCCGCCATCGGAAAACATCCTTTCGAAGAAAGCAAGTTAAATATCCAAATAGCTTTCAAGTTGGTGTGCATCAAGCGTAAACACAAAACCCATCTTTCCCTACCACTTGTTTATATATAGAGCTTCTAAATTAGCTTTAATGTAATCCAAATGTCCCCGACAAAGGTCGTCAGCCAAAGGCTTTCAAAATCACAACAAATGACGCCGTGTCTGAATAAAACTTTTTGCTGCTGCGTTGTACGGGCGGAATTCTGCACTCTCGGGTATACATATATATAGCTTATTAACAAGTATCGCTATATTTACCCAAGAAATCGTAGAGCAGAGCGAACTAGATTTGTCTTATAGCCTGAGATAAATACTATACACACATTTATAATACAACGATATTTACGTGGGAACTCAACTTGCCTCCTTTTGTCTGCTTATGAACAATAAAACACCTACAGCAGTAACAATATAGTTAAATGGTTTTCTCATTTTTAGAGTTCCGCTAAAGCTGCCTTGTTTGTACCCGATCCTTTTCACCACTTCTTCAGTTCCCCTCTGCAATCCGCCGGATAGATAGGATGTATCTAATAACGTGCGCCTGCACATTCACTGACAAACTTAAAACGTAACGTTTACTAGCTTCGCTTTACCTGAGACTGGTTTGGCTAACTGGTAACCGAGCTATCTTGTGCTAGCGGGCACTTGAATCTTAACGATTAACGCTTTTCTGAATTGTCTTAATAAATACCGTTGTTCCATTGTCTAATGTAAACCATCTCACAAGGTTTTCGTGCGATTTGTTTGTTTCTAGATGACAAAAAGGTTCGAGTACCTTCGGATCTCCTGACGCGGCTTCGTATTGATATAGATATAGATAGACTTGAAGGTGTTGATTTGGTCGTGCTGGCGTTATCGACGAGTCAGGCCACCCAGTTTGACATCCTCTCCGTGCGATACTCGGTTTTGTCATGGGCCCGAATAACGGGACTTTTAGGTAAAGAAAAGATGTCGTGGCAGAGCGTCAATAATTTCCGACCGATCGAGATACTTTATAATAAGCAACAGCACAACCTCGTCACGTATGTATACTCGAGATAGCCCATACCACCCATAATCGATAATTTTCTTGAACGATTGGAGCTTTTTTCTCTTCTCAACCGAACACAGGTTGCCATTTCTTAGCGGCAAGGTAGCGTTTGTCGAGAGGATATTTGATGGACTGCACTTAATCTTGTTACAATCGACTCTTCAGCTTTGAGCCTATAATACGTCGTCTTATCTCATTATCTTGACGCAAATTTAGAAACAAACAAAGTGTCGAATGTTCTGACGGAAGCAAACTGTGGGGACCTGTTCTAAACCTGAATGACCTAGGACAATAAAGCTCAGGGCAGGTAATTGTATTTTCTGCAACACGATAATGATCTGGCTTTCGTCTTTCCTTCTTCCGTTGAATGTCAAATAGTCAGCGGTCTTGTAGAGGTGAACCTGAAGTGGCACACAAAGCTCTTCAGCTTCAGCTCGCTCATGGTGGATCTTCAATAGCGCCACTATATTTAACATGCAACGCATCTAGTACGATCCTGGTGTGAAAGCAGCTTCAGGATAACTGCTATGACAGTAACCATCGTGAGGGTTATACTCAAAATCGACTTCATTGTTAACTCAAGGGTAACGTTGACTTAACCTGTCTTCCGGGATGAGCAACTGGCACGACATTTCTCGATACCATGAAATGACGCAAGTACACAGGCCTCTAATCCTTAACTTGCTCATTGACTCCGCTCCCATTTCACACCGAGCTCGCTTCGGGCAGAGGGTAACAAACTTGTTTCGGAATGGGTCAGACGAGTTAGAAGGGTCGCGTTGTACTGTTGTAAAGGATCAAAAGATTAATTTATTCAATATTTATTTATGCTAACCCAGGAGATTCTTGACTTTTAAATAGGTTCCTTTATTATTGGGGCGTTATAGGAAAATATTCGTGTAGGAGCATAAAAGGCAAAACAGTCCTTGAGCAAAGTGGCAGTTTGGTTACAATCAGCAAATCTAGCAGTATTTTATATTTCGATTCTTTACTGAGTACTGAACAATTTGGGAAGATTAGAGGTAGGAAGAAGGTGGGAATGAGAGGTAGTTTTGCACTTTGTAGGCTCAATTTAACAGCGTGACTATATATAGACATGGTGTTTACTACGAAGGAAATTACTACGATCGACATGGAAGATCTTTGTGTAAGCACGTTTAAGGTTTCTTTTTGGGAGGAAATGAGAAAGAAGGGGAACCTGAAATGTTTTGGCATAATGTATCCCACTACAGGTAATTTGCCTCATTTTAAAGAACCAAGAAATTTATTGTTGTCCGCAAATATCAAAGGGCTGCCTAGTCTTAGCAAAAATATTTGTAGATTATATATAACAGTTATAAACATTGGCAATCTGAAATTTTAGCGTTATCTGACGTATCCGTTAGTTTTCTAGTATAGTAACCAGAAGAAATGGCTGCCAATAACGCCGACTAAAAAAAGAATTGATGGCTTCTAAGTGGAACCGCTCGAGTAGATTGGAGTATGTTTAAAGGCACTATACAAAAGGTATAACGTATACATGAAGCGGCACATACCAAAGGTATCACCTGTACATGAGGCGGCAGGACGCAAAATATATGAGAGAGCCAACGCCTAACTACTTATCATTTATATGTACAAAGCTATTCGACTCTTTTGTCGTCACTTTTAAATTTGACCTCAAATTTATTGGTCCGTTGTGTCCACTTGCTTATGTTCCTATGTATATTGATAACGGCCTCAAGCTGTGACTCGCAAAATTGGTCTATGAGAGTCAAAGCCTACCCTAGCCTTTCTTCCGCGAAACCTATCTGGGAACTGCTAGATGCAGCTCTTCTTGATACCATACCCGCCACAAGCTTACTTCAACACATGCGGAACAAAACAATGATAAACCCACGCAGGCCGCCTGGTCCAGTGACCTCGTTTTTCTTATTTGAAGAGCAGCAAGCCCTCTGGTAGATTGGCATAGAGGCGGCTAAGAAAGCGACGCTCAAAAGACCGAGCAGCCTGCTCCATTCTTATGGCCTGTGCCGTTGTGTGCTATCTCGTCGTTATTAGAAATAAGCTTTGCGCACACACTAATAGTAATGCATGATTCTAGGTCAAACCGCCCATGTCGCGACATCACATATCCCCCGCAGAGTCCAACTGATTACATCAATTTGGATTCGACGGGATTTGAGTAACAGTTTTATGGCAGATCAGTTATTTACCACCTACAAGTATCCTTTCAACCCCCAATTTGCAAAATTGCAAGATCCAGCGTGGTTCACAACTGATCCTACGCAAATTACCACCTATAACTATAGACGAACGAGGAAATCATGAAGGATAGAAATCAGTTTGTAATATATACATATATATATGCCTCGAAACTAATCGTTGGAGGGAAAATTGTGAGCGCAAATGCGGAAGAAACGGGAAAGGACGTCGAGAAAGCGCCTTCATAGCGTTGCGCTCAAACTGCTCCTGAAAGTTGGTGGGGGCACGACACCTGATTTGCATTTTCTATCTAAGCGAAAGGCACAAATGGTACCGAGCGTTCAAAACCAAGCAGACAGACACCCAGTCAACGATGGTAAGCAAATAAAGGGCGACGAAGGGACTTCTTGCACCAGCCTGCCGAAGCATACCGACTAGGCTTGATCTCATCGAACAAGCTGACTATTTGCGCGTAAGGGCTATTGCTGTTGTCAGGCTGATGCTTACGCGTTATGTGTGCCTTAGCAATCTCAATAGCAATCCTCTCGTAGAAGTGACTGAAAAGGAAATGTAAGGGAGAGTATGCATCGAGGGCATGACAATAACGACAATGTAGGAATTGTTATCTTAGATAATAATAATATAATTGAGTGTCGTGTAATATACAAGGTGCTTCGTACGACGGTGCGTAATAACTCAAACTTGGAGTGCGAGGCAGCTGAACAGATAAAAGGGGAAAACAAAAGGAAAGATATAACTCATTGAAGAACCTAGGCGATGTTATTAGACTCATGCTGCTTGTCCCCGTGATAGCTCAGTGGGAAGCGTATTTGTCTACTAATCATAGGGGCACGTTGTGGTTTAGTGTCGAGCCCCGTTATCGACAGGCTTTGTTTCATGTTGGGAGCCAGCAGTCCTATGGGACGCCTAACGGTAATACCGGACGTATAACTCGAAGCATTGAGGCTCATAGTGCTTGCATATTGGCATAGGCACAATGTTAGCCGAAATGCAGTACGGAATTATCGTGGTGCTCTACGGGAAAAGTGACTGATCAAGTGTATTCGTTGTTGAGAGTATAAGTACTTTTATCAAAAATTCACCACGTATTATAAACGAGTGTCTGAGACATTGAGCTACGATTCTCCATAATACACAGCCTTATACTCTACGTAACGTAGGAAGACTTAGATTAAGTGGGCATTGCACATAACGGAAAGACCAAACAAGGAGCTCGGTATTTACGGCTACGATATTTACATACAAGCCTCTTTTAAAAAGTCGATAATTTAAAAAAATAAAACAGGCTCATCAGGTGTTCGATTAAAATGGTATTAGGAGCTCATCTACTACGAAAACTTCGATAAAGTGTACCGTGTACATAGTAATATTAGTTCTAATAAGCTAGTTCATCATAAGCTAGTAGGTGGCCATTACGTTTTCTACAACATATTAAAATTGTTTTTTTTTTTACTGCTACAACTTTTTGAGAAATAGATGCTAACATTGCGTTTAATAGTATAAATGTGCAGGGTGAATCAACTGTTATTATATCTATAAATATCTAACTATAAAATGCCATATAAATACGTTACGAACTTAAAAGGTTGATCGATCGTTATGTTACGAAAAAGTTACGAAAGAACTTATCCGCTTTGTTGAGCAGATACAGCTTTACCTGTGGCAAGACACTTGTTCTCTGCATATCGCTATTATAAAACAAGTATCTCTAATATGGCGATATTCCATGTTGTTGATTGTCCATGTTAATAGAATAATAAAAGAAGGTTCGATGTTTAGAATCGACTATTTTTATACATCTAGCTGATTCACGTAAAGCATCATGCTTTAAACACTTTAGGATAACTTGAATCCCACGAAAAATTAACCCATTAGAAGAACAAATAAAATTGCTATAAAAAATAGTACTAGAAAAACGTAGTTGTTCCACATAATAAGCCGCAGGCATATAAAAACGATATCAGAGGTTCTAAATAAATAGTTTCAGATGGTCAACGAATCGGCTATGATGCTCTCGTAAACATGTTTATGTATTATCCGCACGCGCTGTTTGAAATTGTGCGACAAAAGGGAAGTATTTAAGTTCAGATTGGCGCGAACTTAAATAAGATATATTGCTCCAGAAGGTATCGCTTTACGGTTAGACGACAGTACAAGGTATGATGTTAACATAAACCGTAAAAATGCCCGGGGGGCAGTGTCGACGCGGCGGGTTGGTCTATCACAATTTAAGTTGTTTTTTACGAAATCATCATGATTCCCACTAGTTGCACGGACCAAGCGACTTGTTATGTAGAATAAAGCTGTGTACGCAAAAATAGAGCAAACATGGTAATTCGATTAAAATACATATTATATACGGAGAAGGCCATCGATGTCTGACAATCCTTAAGCTAACGAGGGACGGTAGGAAAGGTGGTGGCGGATCTATTATCTAAATCTATTATAGTGTAATATAACTTCTTTGTTGTGAATTATCTAAATATTTTTCACTCATATGAAGTAAGGTACTCGAGTTAAAATGAAGTTTGAACAGATTCACTATACTACCTGAACAGTTAGACGTGGATCTGGTTGTAAAATCAGATCAACGTTACAGAAGGCTTCGTTGTATATATTCTAATACATAATTGAGTCTTACAAGTATTGACAAGTACAATGTATTATTATCTTTATCCTTATTCCTATTAGAAATCCTAGCTCTTCGTTGATTGTCTATGTCCGTGACTTAATCTAAAAAAAAAGTTAAGGAAGGCCAAGTATAGCTCTCTAGCGTTACATAAGTATGAACGTCCCATGGTTTTAATCAATAACGCAAGCGACGGGTTATAGAAGCAGTTCTATTACAGAACTGAGTGTCAACTGAGGCGTAGGTGAAAGATGTACACCTGTTGTACACAATGACTAATGTTTGTATGAAGGTAAGTTTTGTTTATTTATGGAAAGGCACTCTTAGGCTCTTGTATATTACCGATTTTCGGTTTGTATAGAAAAAATTCAGTAGAAGGTGGGATCAAATGGAAGGCAGTGTGCTAGGGGTCCTCTTCCAGTATATTCGGTCCGTTAAACATGCTTTGGGGCTGAAGTATGGCACCGGCACAGTAACAAACTGGAGAAAAGTATCGAAATGCAACTTTTGTCTTGTTCAGACATTTTACTTTGAACTGCTTCAAATAAACATTCCGCCGAGGCACAAATAAGGCTGTCTGCTTAAGGTAACCTACACTGAATGGTCTAAGTGTGGGCCACCCAAGACAAGATCAACGGAAGGGCAAAATAATTCCGGCGTATTTGCCCTTTACTGCAGAGTTACATAGTTCTCTTATGCGCCATAGGTACTGAACTTAGACACACATGTGTCGGTGTCTTATTGGGCAAACATGAACAATCGAATGATTTGCTAAGTTAAATTGTGCACAAGTCGATCCAAGTTAAATTTATATTTCAATATATTTAGTTAACAAAAGCTTTGTTTTTGAAATTCTATATAAATAAGGACAAATACCTGCACGAACTTTTCATATGCTAAAGGTGTGATAGTTAACGATTATATTCATTTAATATAGCCACCATTCACCGTGATTACAATTTAGGCTGCGTGGTAGTTATTTTTAAAGTATTTCTCAACTTTTCAATAGTAAGTTTGTGTCAAGCGATATTGACGAGTATAGGGTCGGTAATTCCAAATTGAATTTTGGACTAACAAGCCAAAAGTTCACAAACGCAGGAGTTCAAATGAAAAAAAGTGCAAAATGTTTCATTTAAGCTTAACTACTCTCCAAACAAAAATTTAGGTGTATCACCTTGATTAATTTTTGAGCCTTTTAAATCTAAGGTCTATTGAAGATTTTTCCGTGTGTCTCATAGAAGTTCTCTTCGGATTTTTCCGAAGAAGTATGGAAACTGGCAATAACGTACATAGACCGTCAATTCCGGGCAAATATCGATTTTTTTTTTTATTTTGGCGGGAGTCATCCGGCCCGTCAAAATTAGATAACTACTTATTTTCGATGCATTTTATGACGACTGTCTTGTTTTGTCCTAAAACAAAAGAAAAAAACTTTCTTTTCGTAAACATACACAATTTAGTTACCGTACTCTATATATAAATATGTGTGTGCAATACAATAGCGTCGCATTTTACCACGCATGTCAAAACCAGACTTCTATAAAACGTTAATGCGTTTTCAAACTTCATATATAATTAATGAATAATAATTCGACCAGACGAAAGAATAAATAATAAGTTGAATAAAAATACGTTGGTAAATTTGCATTACATCTCCTATAATGGACTGAAGTAATGTCTTTTTTATATTCTATATAATACTTTAAATTCCTAAAAATCACTTTTTGAACATATACAAAATGTCCACGTTGTTGTATCTTATTTAGTAATATAAAACTTTTTATTTAGTAAAGCAAAAAAAAGCTGCTCGTTGCAACTGATCTAATATACTTGTATACCTCACGTGCTCTGCCTGCCCATCAGATAACTTGCAGTGTACACTAAAAACATTATACCTGTTCAGTTTTTGATTAAACACGCAAAATAGCTCTATTATTTGTTTTTGGCGTTCAGTGCTGTTCCCGTGATAGGTTAGTGGGTAGCAGTATTTTCGCGTACTAATAATTGGGACACGTTAGGGTCTAGGTTCGAATGCGGACATAGACGTTCTCCGTCGTGTGTCGGGAGCCAGCTGCTGGGTGAAATTCCCGGACGTAGAACACGAAACATAGAGGTTGCTGCCTATAAGCCCGCTTGGCATACGATGGTACTGCTAGACCAATCAAAGCATGGGCCTGTCGAGCAAGTCGACCTTTACTGAACGGGTCACTCTACTCCGACAAAATCTATATTTGCCAATGGAAAGTATTCCTTCTGGTCAATGACATTGCACGAAGTCCGGCCGTTTGCATAGCCCGTCCGCCAGACCAATAGTTTAAATTTTATCTGACTCATTCAGCTTGCATTTAATTAGGGGACAGATGTAGATTAAAGGCATTAAGTATACTTTACAAGAATGGCCAATGGATGAAGTATGTAGGCTATAGTGACATAGCTTTCCTACATATGGATGCTGATGCTTCAGATTTTCGAAAAATCCTTCGAGCTAATGTAAGATAGCCTTCTGCAAGCTAGCTTCTGTAAATGCAAGGAAATTGTTCATGTTTTTATACAATATCCTAGTCAGAGTGAAGTTGAAATTTTAATTGTGACCTGTTCAGAGCAATTTAAACGTCACTGTTAATTCAAAATATTGATTATCTTCTTGCAACCAGTCAGTTAGTTATTCTTACATCAATTTACAGTACATAGTGGTCTCACGTGTGTTTTGGGTCAGTAGATAGCTAACTGGTAAGGTTTCACAATTGCCACATTTTTTTAACAAATCGCATTGCGTTATAAAACTCCGCTAAAGTAGCAGCAGCACGAAACAGTGAGAAATTCCTGTTAAGAGAAAGGTGTATTTGCTGAATGAAGCCGATTCGCTTACGTGAGACGCACGGCCACCATCAGGGAATAATCAGGTTATAACCTTTAGTATCGGGATTTCCTTAGTTATCGATTACCTAAAATTCATAACACAGTATATCTTTTCTGATATACTGTTGCGTAATAACTATGTCTATCAACCGTTCATAATGCCCCTCGATCCCTCTTCAACGTTTCGCTGAAGACAAAACTACTTCGTAGCTCTTAGAAACCTACGAAATTATAAGCAGCGTTTGAGCGATGCACAAATATATACGTATATATTAAGTAAGCGAGAAATTATCTCGTAAACAATGCATTGTAAACTGGGTAAGTCCTCGATGATGTCTGCTTTGCTGACTACATTTATTTGGCTGACGATATTTAATCTGGCCGTGTGTTATAACGTAGAGGGAGACATCAAGTACAAGTGTCACATATGGAAACTATCAGCACCGGGAAAAAAATAAATATTTATTTACCCTTGTGACCGCGACTAGTCGTCGCATTGTCCAAATATGTTCATTATACGTTATAAAATGGATAACCAATTAAGCTACTTCTATCTAAGCTCATATCATTTTGTGGTCTAGGAGTATTTTTACCATTCTATTCTCGCTTCGTACTAAAATAACTGAGCATTTAGCCGATCGCATATTTTCCATTTGTATTAATAACAAATTGTGCCTAGGCAAAATAATGCCCCTTAAAATGCGCACAATAGATTGTAATAGTCACTTTTAGCCCAAGCTTTCCACAAATAGGTCTTAATTTTTTCTTTCAGCTTCGAAACATTTTGGCCAACGAGTGATTTGCTCGTTGTAGAACATCGCAACTAAAATGAAGAACTCTTTCTAGAAGATGAATTCGTTATGTAGATGGATACCTGTTGTATGCGTTTCACCGTTCTGTACTCATCAGGGGGCGACGCGCAAGCTTACAATATGCCGCAAATTTTTAGCGAGATAAACGTATTTATGACACGCTAAAACGATCCAAGGATATATTTTATGATAACACTTATCCTCGTCATGTAAACTCGCCGTCTCCTAAAGTGTCCGTGCAAACAAAGCGTACAACATTTATTTTTCGACAGTTTCTCCTATAAAGTGCACACGCTTACATTTGGACCCAAAATGTAACATCTAGAAGTATGATTAGAATAATAGTTCTTTTTAGTTAGCAGATTTTCGGCTGGAGCCAGTTATACCGCTAGGAAGTGTTCGCATACCGCGTCCCAAACCGCAAGGCTGCCCCCGTATAAATCCACGCACAAACCGTTCACTCATCTTAATATGAGATTCACACGAAAGATTTAGGCTCACGATGTATGATAAATGGTTTGGCCTAGCAGAATTAGCGAAAGCTGGTGGGACCAATAGAGAACCACAGCTTGGAGACAACGATTGATTTTATCCGTCCATGCTATTACTCGACATGGACGATCGAAGAAGCGGCATTAACCATATCGATCGTTCATACAAATCAATGAACATGAACGTTGGGCTGCGAACACGTTTCCGTATTCCCTGAACTTAGTTAGCCCATTAACGGAATTCGCCCATCTATAGGGGATCCATGGGGTATGTACGCCCTTAAAAGGGATAATGAAGATTAGCTGCACAGGGCTATCAAGTAACACGTGCGTCAATTCAGCTTGCGGATGAGGAAACAGCTAGAAGAAAATTGGGCTAGAAGTGAACCAACTGTTTGTGCATAGGGCAGGCCAAACACAGCAAGCTATTTACCGATTGCGGGACGTGGGCCTGTTCCTGATACCTCTGCTCGACTGAAGGCGACTAGTCATCACTTCAATGGTATATTCCCGCATCTCTATCAAATAACTTCTTCTCTTGGCGTATTGATTATTTAGCAGATGTTACAGGACCATAAACCAAATTTCAACCATAGACCTTTGTGTACCTAATGATAACATGCTACGTATGTTTGCTTCAGATCGCTTAGAATTTCTAAAGTTCCCATATAGGCTAAGTCTGTGGCAGTTCAAGACTTGTCGACAATATTATCTAGAGAAAGTAGGAAATCATTGCACGCGCTCCGCCCTGGCTCGTCGTAGAAGGTGGCTGATTTCCGCGAAACAAGATACACTGCTGCGGTGAACGATGCTCATTGATCTCAGCTTAGTGATTGATCTGATAAAACAGCCACCTGACTGATTAGCACGAGTCCGGCAACCCACATGATGCTTAATGGCCAAACGAACGCGAAGCTAAGTTAGCGGCGGATTTGTTATCTTGAAATTTAATTTACTGACTACGATAAGAAGTTATCGCTGACCATTTGAAGGAAATTGATTCTTCAATTTATTTTTTGATATCTATTTGAACTTGACCGGACACGAAGGCCCGTTCCACCCCTCTACATGGAAAACGTTGTAGATAATTTATCTTCGGCTAGCCGCATCCGATACGTGGATTGCGTTGAATTAATCGCATAAGAGAACGAAGACCTCATTATATACGTATGTGTGCATAATATAAATAACAATATATGTGATTTTACCTAAACACTTATTATCTAAACAATTAAATTATCTAAACACATAAATGTGCTTTGCTTTAGAGGTATCGTAAGTATAAATTTAGTGACAATCGTTTGATTCTTCACAGTAGCACAGGCGTCTACATTTGCAGCTAGATAAACATCGCCAATCTGTTAATAATGAACGGGTATTTGAAGTATTCCAACGAAAGACTGTGTTTCAACGTTGCGAAGGCAGAATTAAAAAACCGACCCTAAATGCCGATTTCCAATGGGTAAATGACGAACGACTTAATGTGGCCCTAGAGGTGGGATGGAATCGATTTCGAAGAACGTCACCTCACCCCTCTTGACGTGTCTTTGAATTACGCTGCACATTGCTTGTGCAAATTATGCTAATATCAGGACTTAAATGCATTATTAGGGGTTATAGTTGTAACCCCCGCTCAATAGCAGAGTTTCTTCTAGTCGCATAAGTTAGTAAAACAAAGAATAAAAGGACGCACTATTCCCAGCCAGTCAAGGGCGATGTCACAAAATAGATGACAATCGCCTTGCGCGGCCCTTTGCCCCATTGATCTTTATATTATCTATTTTCGGCTCAGTTTTGATGTTCTGAGCCGTGTCACGGCCTGCGTCTATCACTATCATTTTCTTCCACGTTTTTTTTGCATACGGCCAAGCGGTTAGTAACGCTATTTTCATCGATTTCATATGAGGTGTACCTGATTGTTTTTAATATTTTATTTAGTGCATACAGACGATTCATGACAGCAGTTAAACAGCCTCCATCTGTGCAGATAACCCTTAGGCGATTGATTGAATATTATTTCTCCTACCCCATTCGGTACGTGGTTTTCAACTTGCAGCGTCAACGAAGCAGCGTTCGTTTCTAATGTTTTACACAATCCGCATTGTTTAACGCGAGCCATATAGTTTGACGCGAGGACGAGAAAAGAAATGCAGTTTCGTATATGCAAACTCCTTATTACTATTAGAAACAGGTTTTTAGAGTGAAAGGACTTCCATGGGTACGCGAAAAATTAACAGTTATTAATAACTGTCGATGCCGTCCGTATATGCTAGCTATTAATAAAGTAATAGGCAAATTGCTTTTCTTTTGAAAGATATAAAATGTTTTTGATTTAATTGAAATTCAATCTATATAATATTTCTGTGATAATATTTAACGTACTTTGTGGTGGAAATGCAAGAAAAACCTGCATCTATCTATCCGCTGAACTAAAATATGACCAAGTAATTAACATCCACTCCTCTTTGGCCTTCGTTTACTTCTATATATAGTTTACCCAGTTTTCATTAATTGCGTGCCCTTTGGCGGTTATAATAGTGCGCATTATGCAAAAAAATAACCTAAGTGTTTTACGGAAAACTTTACCTAGTACAAGATGGCGTTGAACCGCATAGAAACCATGTACAACGTTATTACGAAACATTTCTTTACTAGGTCTTTGCCATTTACTGAACTATTCCGTTGTTCGTAGATGCTAGTTCTTATTTGTACTCGTTGCGCAGTCCTCGTGACATCTCAAAAAATCTTTAATTCAGTTCGAATAGGCTAAAAGGTCTAGTAAATAAGATTAACTAATTTTTAAAATGCTTTGCACCGGTTGTTCAAAAGGGATACAAAAACGACCCACTTTTTACGAGATGTATGCCCAAAAAATGTTAAACAGCTGAAATATTATTAGCCTTGATATTATTGTACTATTATATCTACTTCGATTAGCCTACAGAGGACTAATGTGTTAGTGCCCCACTCGATGATAGGCTACCTACGCCGGAGCTAATATCTATTTCTATGCGGGACCTAGCTTGTCCTTGCAACGTACGTACCACTTTTTGTCTCCTTGTCATGAGGTAAAAATGACCACCATATCATTTTTTTTTTTATTTTCTACGTTTTGCCGGAAGAACAGCTGGTGTTTTAACAAATGGATGCAATGACCCCGTCATCTAGTTGAGCAATAGCCGAAGACCAGCGTGTCTGCGGTCGACTGATGCACCTATCACATCTAAGATGGTGCCCCCAAAAGAATATGTACCATTCACTACGAAACTAGGCGAAAGTATTCAATTCATTTGAAGCGTCTCTTAAAAACCAAAAAAGAGAATCAATGTTACCTCTTCTTTGTCTACTACAGCCACTGTATTGGCCAAGTGTACAGTTAAAAAAGCGTGTACGTATTTAGCGTTTAATTTTTAAACTTACTTAAAATCCGGCTCGTAGTCCCTGAAAGTCGCGAGTTGCTTAGTCAAATACTGCTGCTATATTACGAGACAATAACTAAAGGCGTCGAAGCGACACAGCGCATACGATGGATAACGAAGACGAAACGAACAAACGTGGCGGATGGGGATCACAGGGCTAGGACAAAAACGCTTTACAACAACGAGACGAAGGTAGGTTGTCCAGGGGGTAATTCCCTAGTGTAGCTCCAATAGCCTTAAGGCCGTATTCTTCTTCCTGGCTCGGCTACTGAGGTCACCGCGCAGCTAGGTAGGCGAGAATACCCGTATGTAACGGAGCAGTGGACAATAGTACAATTTTAACCGAGGTACTGATCAGACAGCTGTCGGATTAATGCAGCTGTTAGATGTGGATCGCGAGACTCCGTGCAGGAGTGAAAGATTCATAAAAACGTGTATATATGAACGTACTATTAATGTAATTATCTATTTCAGTAGACGTTCCTGAAATTCTCAGGCATCTATATTTGATCTTCTGAAAAACATATGGACATAAGGCGGTAGTCACTATTGTCGAGTTTTTAAGTTATTTGCAAGGTAATTTTCTTGTTTATCTTGTTCTCATGCAAGTAAACTAATCATTAGTAAGTTTAACCAGAAAATGATTTGTGGAAAAAAGTTATAGGGCTAATGATTGTCAGTCCCATACTGACATGATTTCAGAAGGCTTTAGTGCAGCTCGGTTAAATAAAAAAAAAACACCCCATTAGTGAAATTATCTTAGCATAATGCAAATGATTCCTCCAGATCTATATGCGATCGGCCTTTTCACGCTCCAGCGGAAATCTAAGTACTTGTGTACTACAGTTCCTCCCCGGAGCAACTTTTGCTTTTGTTTAGAAAGCAACTTGAATTCCGACGCAGTAAATTGCCAATACGGTCACGAGAGCCCGCAGGTACAGTTTAGACATTGCTCTACAATATAGCAAAAAAAAAACATACGAGTGTTGAGACGACTAATATTGATTGGGCTAGTCATAAGGTAACAGTGTAAGTACGTCGTAAGTTTTCACAAGAATATAATGCCGAAACTCAAAGTACCCATGTACCCAATAAGTCAGACGTGACCGTTATAGATATTATCGTCTATAGTATCATCGAATTAGATGACCAATGAATCAGTTACGCTACGACCTCGTTAACACCCGTCGTCACTGTTTTCTAGGCACATTATACGATACTGATGCAGGCCTACTTAGAGTAGGATTTGGTTTTCAACTTCGGACAAGTTCCTATTTATCTGCACACCCACCGTAAACCACCATGAAGGTATATTTCGATTCTTTAAGTACATTTTCTATGTCTAGTTTAAATATGGCGTCGACTGAGTGAAACTTTCATCCTGATATTGCGCCGTCTATACGGAAAAACTACTGACGTTTTAAGTGACGACAGAAAAATTAGGAAGCAATATGTTCGCACTTGCAAAAAAGATTGCCGACTCAAAGCACCCTGAAAATTATTATTGCTATTATTTGATTTGCTTTTTTGATAAACATAGTTTTTTTTTTTTTTTTTTTTTTTTTTTATAGGGAAATCAAGGCGGCGGGATTAGCATCTCTATATATAGTTCGCGACATAGTGCTTGGAATATTACATATTATTAGATAAACTAGCCTAAAATTTAGTTTTTCTCAATAAGCTGAGCACAACAATGCATTAAATCTAGATTCGCTGAATTCATTAATGTATCTTGTGAGAGCTCTCCACTGCTAATAATATGTATATAATTGGATTTCATATAAATTTAGTTAATGAGGGGGCAATTATTGTTATTAACGAAGGGGCATTAATTTAACTATAAGAGGGCAGTAATGACAAATATGTCGATATTCAAGAAGCGCTGACTGCTTTTATGTTTGACAGGTTCCAATTCTATATGGAGGATAGCATATAAGTGGACATACACAACCCACATATAGAACTTTTTTACTAATAAATTACTTAAAAGGCATTGCTAACTAATTAACGTTAGCCAAACCCTACAGATAATCCTTAGAATTGCGACGTTAGACCAATTTCCATAATACTACTAGTGATATCAACTGTTCGTAAACAATAATCAAACAAATGACAGTCACCAGGCGAGCGGGATTTTCCCTTCTAAACAGAATAAAATTGGCGTAAGTGAGAAAAGTAAAGACCAGACCAAATCGCGCAAATAAATTTCATTGTTAAATAACATTGTAGGTTCCCAAAAATCCGTTTCAGAAACGTTGAAATGGCTTTCTTATACACGAGGATCAATAATCCACGAATATTTTAGGTCTCCGTACATCGTCGTTCCTGTATAACACGCTATTCCTATTGGACTGCATATATAGATAGGATCGACTACCGCCTATCTGTAATAACATATGGCTTGACAAGTTTTGAAGTCGCATGGCGGAATCAGCTTTACGTAAACTCGCTGGTTAACTATGTCTAGAGATAGCAACCGTCTTTAAATGCTCAAGCAAAGCTATACGAAGCTAAGTGAATATTGGCATAAATTCTACTTAAAATGCAGTGTCCCGGTAATAATTATAGCAAATTATAGAGATCTCGGAGCGTAAACTGCGAACAAACGATCTATTTCAAACGGTGTTCGAGCTGCGCTCTTCGCTTCACGACGAAACGTGGTAATCGATTCATAAAGAGTAACGTTGTGATGGAACGTACCGTCTGACTTCATGAAGACTTTCTGGCTTCGTAAGTAAGATAATAATTAGCGCAAATGCCCACATTGTTCAAATGTCCATTATAGTGCTCGTACATTTATATTCACCAATACGATATGTACACACAACCTCTTATACAAGTTTGTACCATTTGTCCATTTTCCTGTACTAAAAAATTCCTATTAAAAAAAAAAATTATCATTATATCGCTTTCATTATATAGTAGAAATGTTTGATTATTTATATTTGTCGAACGTCTTACGTTCCAAATAATTTAGAATATTTCCTATTGTTTTCAATGACTCGTTAGCATCGCTCTACTCGAGCTTCTTTTTGTGCGTGTGGTGGTTATTAGGGTTTTATCTAGAAAATATAATTTTTTGCAATAGCAGTTTTTTTCCATACATCATAACGAAATTATCGAAAAGGATATTATAGCGTTTCTCAATGAGTTTTCTTCAATTTAGCGTTCGAGATTGGGCTAGCCGCCAAGCCAGATTTTCTGTAAGAGAATTGTAATAATGGGTGTTATATCTATTACTGGAGCTTAACCATGTTTCAGCTTACTGACTATTGTCGGAAGGAAGTCATGTGACAAGTGTTCATTTGATGTTTAACGGCGTTTGGCAGGAACGACGTTGACAAACCAGCGTCTTGACACTCTGTAATACATCGAACATAACGACGTGTCTCCATATTTAATTTCGTCTAGGAGGCTTTGTATAGGTTTAGTTTAGGGAATTGATTGGAAAGTACGTTAAACAACCGCAGTAAACCTGTTTCAGTTGTTAACAGATCGAATTGGCATGCCAAATACATGAACGGGCTGAAACAGAAAACGTTTGACGTCCGAGGCTTAGGCTAGCTTCGCCTCTAGTAGTAATGATTGGCAATAATTTTAATTCAGTTTAGAAAAAAACTAACATTATTAAGTTTTTCTTTCTTTGAAAGCAGACTTCTGCTCGAGCCCCTTGAAATAGAGCTACCGGGCGTATCTGTTTCAGTAAATATATATATATATATAGGTAACTCTTCATACTAAGAAAACTATTTTAGCGCGTATCAAAGTGGCAAAGAGATGCGATGTGTTTTCGAAGCCGACATCCGCGGAGCGAATTCAATAGGTCGTCTATTTCAAACGAATTTCCCTGTGCAATGTTTAGGCCTGTTGAAACGGCGCGGCATAGACAAACTATTCCGCTTTATCATATACATACTGAGAAAGCAGACATGTCTATATAATAACATAATGATATGCATTAAATCCAATCCTATTTCGTTCGTTTCCGTTGGTTCTAGCAAGTCAGTATTGCTGGTTGACAGATAACAACAATACTGAGGTACACCGGATATATTAGCTAGATATACACACAGGTTAACCCGTGCAAGGTAGCTAAGTAGGATCAACGACCACGTCTGGGCAAACAACGCGACCGCCGTTCTGATATCATTTTATGCTAATTATCGCACCTTCAATATTTTGTCTGATACGTAGAAAAAATAAAATTTTTTGAGCTCAGCTGGCCGCCATGAACGTTAAAAGTTCGGCCATACAGTCAAATTTAATTTGTTTAAATTTACTTCAGAAATTTAGCTTCTGTTAACCTCTTCCGTCAGATGGCTGGCTTCCAAACACCGAAAAACCCCTGTTAACCCTATCGCTAATAAAAGTCATTGCTAATGTCGTCAATTAAACTTTAGGTGCACTAATAGCTTTGCTGGATATATGACTATTCTCGCATGATGGTCCGTTGCAAACGCTGTAAAATACTTCGACGGTGCGTGTACCTGCACGCTTGCACCAAAAGCGTCGCCTATAATGACGAAATTTTGGTACCTTTAACCTTTCCTAATGTGCTGATGGCCTTTCGCTCCTCGTTGTCGACATTGTGTACGATCGAAAACTTAGGTCGTGTGATTAGGTATCACGCGGTCATCTAGAACTCACTGGTTACATGCATGACCTTTAAAATTTTCCTAGAGCCTTATTATTCGAGATCGGAAAAATGTATCGCTTTTATTTATACATGTAGCTATCATACTACTATGCGGCTAAAAAACCTGTTATTCAGGTCTATGTAAAGCCCGCTTATTTGACTAAATCCTCTGTCTGTACAAGTTTGGATAGTTATCGCTGTGAAATATCTGTGCGTTGGACAAGTACACTTGGAAACTTACGTCTGAATGTGTACCTGTATTGTATAAACACAATAACTTTGTGAGACTGAATGCAAGTGTTACAATAATGTTAGGCCCAGACGCTCGTAATACGTTGCATTCGATTTACTTGTAGGATGCTGTTTCTGGCAACGGTTGGCAGGGCTTATGGGTAACAGAAATTAGACACGGATTTGACAAATGGAGAGCCGGAGAAAAAGGGTTGAAGGGCAAGGGCTCGAATGAAGTGGGCGGCAGTTGAGGTCGCACACTAGCTGCCTGTTTGACCGCCTGTTGAGGTTAGGACGAAAGGTTAAGAGGGTTGCGATAAAGTGGAAACAAAAACAAACCAGCTGGGTTCAGCTGATGTGGTCTATCGATGAAGTGTAATTGGGTGTCGGTGACCAGGTGGTAAAGCTGCGGGCCGATAGGAAAGAGGGACGGCAAAAAGAGAAAAGCAACAGTCAACTGCGTAGTGGGCTTATTCCAATGCGACCATCGCAATGCCCGAATCAAACCTCAATTGCAGATGCTGTCAAGTGCTGGAACGAACAGCCTCTCACCGTTGGAGCAGCTATAATATCAAATAAACTTACGCTCGACAAACCAGCTGGTCAAAGGCGCTTTGCGTAACAATTCGGACGGTACAGCTGGTGGATCCGAACCTCAGAATATCCCTGATCACATATACATTCACTCGAACACATGTATACGTCGTCCTTGTAGCCAGTTTCTTCCATTGACATCAAAGGCTGCATTGACCTTACGTGGCGTGTCCTCCAGAAATAACAGGTAACAGAGCGGATACAAGAGGATAAGGCATTGCATATGGAGTGGCGTACAACAATAAGAGGCTGACAACCAGTTTGCTGCAGGCAAACTAAAAACAGAGGTAGAACAAAAGCATGCCGGCAGGTAAACTGGTCAGCAGAAGAAACAAACATATGAGTGTTTTTCATCAGCTAGGCTTTGCATAAGTGTCAATTTATTCATCGAATACAGACCCAAGATATTTTCACGTATCACATACCTTTCGGGGGGTAGTATAGGAATAGGGACGCCTGCCTTGCATTTGCAAACGGCGCGTAGGAAGATATTAGTTCGGATAAACGGTTGGCTCGTCGCTTGATTGAAGCACTTAGCTACCTACATAATATATCCGGGATCGAAGGAAGGTACACTCGTTGGTACATGGGTCTGTTCGTAATAGAGGAGACGGCTGAAGTTATACGGGGGCTACACTGCTGACGTGATAGATGATCTCACATAAACCAAGTGATATGACATGTATAAATGAATGTGGGTTGTAAAACGATTTGGTCAACACACAGGTACACAAAGGTGCTAAGGAGTTAATGTCTCCTTCCTTTTGTCCTTTGGATATAAAGCATATATCGACGGAATGGACTGATAAATGAGAGCTGTGAAAAATTAGATGTTTCTGACCTTCGACGACGTTATTGTATAAAGTCTTTCACGATGGAGGGATGAGCTGGAAATAGAGCTAATCGCCGAGTCGAAGTTCACAAAAGCTGATCGATCAGACTGGAAAAAAAAAGTGACCTGTTTAAATGAGTTTTTTTTCCTCCTTTGACGCTATGCCAACGAACATCAAACGGTGAGAACCTGATTCAAAACGTGTCTCTTTGTTGATCAAACGTCAATAGTACAACTGGCGCTGGCCTATTAAACATGCTTCGTTATATGTGACATTTAAGTCTTACTTAGGGTAAAACTAGGATGATGGAGATATTTCAATTATTATCTAAAATGATCTAAACACAATTAAGATAAACTAAATTAAATGAATAAATTATCAAAAATTAGTTGATTTCCATTCTAAGTTGGGCAATCTATTAGATTTTCGCCATCGGTTGAGTATTTTTATGCTATGTTTCTTTTCCCATAGGGAGCTTTTCAGTTGCTGTGAGTTTTTGACGTATGTTGACAAAACTTGTGTCAATAAATATTAAGAGCAAGATTAGATTGTAGGAAAAAATTAATTTAGCTCAATTTCACAATTGAAGAATATAATTCAACAAAGAAATATATTCTTCAATAAAAATAACATAATAAAGAAAGTAATACAATTTTCCAATCGATCGAAAATTAGGATAGCACATTAGGACAATTGTAACAGAGGTTAAATGAACCTAACCGGTCACGGGACTAGGATAATAGAATGGCCCAATCGACGTAGTACATCTACTGAATCATCTAGTAGGTTTAATAACCTTAAGTGAAATTCATTAATTTGATCAAAGTGATTAAATGGATAGAGGAAAATAACAAGATGGTTAGAACATTGAAATAACTCTATATATATACCAACCATGAGCCTAGCTAGTAAACAGTATACACGATGGATTTTACCTTTTACACTGTAAAACTCAAACACAAAATGCTGTTAATGAGATGATTTTCGTACGACCACGCCGATTAAAAGTTAATGATCAGTGACAAATCTGCACGCATACGGTGCTCACTACGTGTATTTTCAGAAGTTCATATATTTGTCTGCAAAAAATGAGAAATTGCCTGTATGCGAAATGGTTTATAGCTGTTAGCAGGCCCATGTGTTTTTGTCCTATTACTCGTATCTTCGAGGTATACGGGTCATTCGATTTAAAACAACTTCCCAGTGCTACGTTCGGTGCACAATACTAAAAACAGCCTCTTTTCCGCTTAAAATTAACAAGCTTTCTCTGAAGATGTTGAATCATGTTTCGCTATCAAGTTGCGCCTACCTAAGCCTGACATGATATCAGTTAGCGAATATGCTTTTCTGCACTTATGAGAATGTCACTCTCGCATTGTCATGCTATTGCTATCGACATATATTTCAAAGTTTGCGGGCGCATCCTGTCACCTGGCGTTGGTCCTCGTCTCCTGCGTCTTCCAAGCAGGCTTCAGCTATCTGCTCTTGACAAGATGGGGCAAAGCAGCTCCGTGATGAGGCGTAAAGGTATCCTTTCGTCGCTCTGTTTATAATGATATCGCTCACCGTAACGATAAGAACAATATGGGCCATATCAATCACACGAGAAGTGTATAACTTTTTGTTTCTGCTAGTGTTTAGAGATGACGCCGTCTTGGCCTTCAACGGTTAACTCATCGTTAACTTGCACAGTAGGTGCAGCTGATTTCGTCTGTTGAGCCAAGATGACACCACAGATTTAACACTGGATCACGCTTGTTCATTTGGCATGCAAAGCAGCTACAGCATGCCATGGGCGTAGTTATGTTGCTTGAACTCTTCAACACTTCGTCCGTTTCCCGACGCCTCTTATTCATTAATTACCTGTATATCAAAAGCAAGCCCAGAGAGCTGGCGTACTACAAACAAGTCAGTATTACTTTCGTGTTACCTTGAGCGTTAAGTTGTTATCTTCCACTCCCTCTCGAGACACCTGTTCCGGTCCCTGGTTTGGCCGCCATCTATAGCGAACCTCAAATCGACACATCTTTCAGCTTGGTCATAGATGTGCCTAGGACGCAGTTCTATCGGACACCTTTGACAAAACATTTATTTGAGCATTGCTTTATACGGTATAACGTTACGTTTCGATGAGATTCATTTTGCAGCGAGACTTACCTGAAATATTAGTTAGAGTATTGACCGGAAACAAGGATATTCCAAACGAGCATCTCGCTGGATAGCGAGCGCCATCTACCGGCGCATTTGTGACATTCAAGCTATTTTCCATTGAAATTTGCTTCATGCTTGATTGCATGTTGAAACTGGAATAGTTGTTTGTTGCTACCCGTTTCGCTTATTGTTCCAAGTGAAAGTAGAACAGGTAGGATCTGCGATGACCTTCTGACAGCACCCGGACAGCAATAACTGCAACGAAAGACTTCGTTCAAACTACCGATTTGACTAGATAGTTTAACCTCTAATAATTCTCGTACGATCCCCTAATGCGTAGATGTATTGGTAACGTTGTTATATTAGCATTGATAGAGCGTGGAGATCCTGTTTTGCTATGGAGAAGAAACACTGTTATTATTTGCGCAGGCTTGACAGTGATACGATTAATGCTGTTTGCAGTAATAGGTAGGTAGTTCCTACTAATAAGTAAGTGCTAGGTTACCTCGTTTTCGTGCGTTCAGGTCCACGAAAGAGCTGCTACAACAGTATCGTGCTAGATTGAGGCGCAAATGGTAAATTATACATTTGCCTATTTCAAATGAAATAGCCCCCGTCATCTTCCTAATTGTGCATAGCGGTGAACAATATGAATAAATGTAACGTTTTTTTTTTTCAAATACAAAATGGCGCACATATAAAATAGCTGTTATGGTATGTTATGCGTCAATCTTCAATACGATTCAATTGAAGTAGTGAACAGTATAAAACAGACATCTAGAATACAAAAAATCAAGCGTCAATTGTTTGTGTGCTTCATAATTGAGTGCATTACCGAAGAACATACATGGTTCCTTTCTGTCTATTGTTTTTGCTTCATAGGCACAGGATAATTGGCACAGTTTGAACGTCATACCATACCTAGATAGACGTTGATAAAGAACATGGTGAAGATCAATTGCACCTAATAGAAAAATGACGGTAAACTACGTAATGCTAGAAAAGTTGTTGTATAAATGTTAGTTAGACCATATAGAGCTGTTGTGAGTGATTATAGCAAATATAAGTTCGCTGTGTAGGTGTGGCGCGAGGATTACATGTCGTTCCCCCGAAGTCGTCACGATTTACAAAACAGAACTACCTGTAAACCCAGCTGAATGATGTACTATATAAAACAATCACATTATCCAACATTCTCAAATAGGGAAACACCTTCAGCTAGTAATCTATAGTTCTTATAGCTTATAACTACGTAGGCTAAATAAACAGCTCACCCAGCTTCGTCGGTAATTTTTCCTGGCCTATATACAGTGCCTGTTGCAACGCTTCTGCTAGAACCACCACACAATAGAGAATAATATAGGAGGTTGGACAGCAATATTTTCTACACATGGCATTTGTTTAGATAGGCAGGCTGCAGGGCCGGCATAATCATAGTGGGGCGTCATCGATAGCCTATGAAGAGTTCATATGGCCTATCGGTATAATAGAGAGTAAGAGATGGGAAGAGGGGACCAATTCATTCTCTGTCGAGTAGAAGTTGCATATTTAGAGACTGACGAACGGCTGTAGCTACAACTATTCCGGTTACTGTGTTTCGGCTGAAAGTAACACGACTGAGCGATATTTAAAGGGGTCATTGGAAAGGAAAACAGCACACGGAGGTATTCTGACGCGCAGCTTCGTATTGGGTTTAAGCAGGAAATAGGCTTACTCAAACGTGCGTCTCTTACAAGGTAAATCGTATACTGCGATGCGATTGTGACAGCAAGGCATATACCTATATATACGTGTATATATGATGGAGAGTAGAGTGAATTTTCGTAGAAATATAGAGCTTTTCGTACTTGCTGATCCACCTGTGAAACTGGTTCTTTCGGGCAGAGCATCAACTCAAAAAAACGTTGCCTTTCAAGCCCTCGAGCCAGTGACTTCATAAACAAACCGTTTTAGATTATAGAAGAAATTAGGTTTACAAATAACCTAACTAACTTCGCATTTTCAATCTGTTATAGAAAAATAGGTGCATAACATCTCGCAACCGCACAGAATAGACTCGTGCCTAATACACTAAATTTTTTATGAACTACATTGTATTACCCGATAACAAGCATTGGTAACATGTAAATATGATGATTTTTTTCTTCTCGCCTTTGAACGACACTGCATTTGTTGTTGTTGTTGTTGTGTGTCGCTTGCCGTGTCAATGTTGTCTTATTACAATATTGTGTAATATTGTGCTTCGGGATGATACGTTTTATCCGGTTTAAAACATTACCAATGAAAATCGTACATATTGTAGAAGAACGATGTTTCCAAACTTAAAAGTTTGTCTGAAATTTTAGTGGCTGCGCGTCAAAATTCCTTCCACCTACAACACTGGTTCTACTGCATAAGTCAAATAAAATTAATGATTTAAACATGATGAAGACCTGTGATTTTGATCAGATTATCTAAGCAAATCCGGTCAGGTTCTCTTCATCCGAAGATGATTAATCGGCCGTAAAAATAACTACCACCATTTAACTAAATCGACTGTCAAACAAGGTAGCCTTCATTTGAAATTACTATAGACTAGAAACACACTTCAATGCTGATCACCCTTTTCCTCCACTGGCTAGAAACAAGTTAACAATTAGAGAACTTTGAATGTAAAACAATAGACAAAGCACAGCTAAACTAAGTAGAACCCGTCGATGCGGCGTATCGAGTACAATAAACGGCCGGTAAGCTCCTACTACCTTAGCGGTCATCTCAGCAGCGTTGTTCAGCCTAGAATCAGTACATTCAACTATCAAGATGAAGACTCATCAGTTTACAATAATATTGTCAGCCATTTGTTGTTGACTTTTTGTTGTTGATGTTCCATGTCAACATCGAAGGACACGGAAGATACACTACATAAAGCTATTATAAAACTGTCTCAAATAAATCACAACTGGAGACAGAGGTTGCTAGAAACAGTCTCGTTTACTCTAACCGGCACACTGTCTATACTTATTTCTACGTTGGTCCAAGGACAAAGATTTCAAGCTATAGTGGATAGTACCTGAAGTACGTCCTTGTTTTGGCAAGAGTGACAGCGGTGGCCTGTTTACGGCAATAAACACCGTGCAAGGAATCTGTGGCTTTCAAAGGACTTGACCTAGCTCTGAAACTCTGATAATCTATGGCCAGAAACGTTTTCAGCCTGTAGGGCGAAGGCCACGGTCGTTCTCAGGCTCGGGCTGGTGGTCGCTTGTTTATACATAGAAAACGTGCAGCTCAGGTTCACTAATGATCATACGCGGTCGAAGTCACGAATATTGGAGTGGCAATTCATTTATATAAAAGCACCCCTGATGATTGGCAGAAAGCCCGTGCCTTGGTCCGTTATGCGATTAGGGAGTACGATTCAATGTGCGCAGACATACATATTTTGTCGTAATTTAATTAAATTTTTGATACGGACCATCTGAAGTGACTTAACAGAAAATATAGTCATTTATTATTGGACGAGTTATTCTCATACCTGTTCAAATGATGGTTTCGCGTTGGAGGAGGAGGTCCGTGTTTGTTATCAAGCTTTTTGTTTTTTGTTTAGGCTGCCCCTTTCGTAGGATCGATTTTTGGACGTATATGTATTTTTCTCAACCTCATGCTCATTTCAACATCATGTAAATTCTCCGCCTCATGCTGACGCAGCTGCTCGCGTAGAAGCAAGCCGTGGAATTTTGTCACTGGCATAATTTTTAAATTTGTTTGTATTAAACTAGAGTCTAATTGGCGTATATTTGCTCATTCACACCGACAAATTATTCTAGTCAAGCTACAACTTTTTTTTTAAAAACATTGATTGTGTACTATTTTTCGAGACGTGTCAGCGAGTACAAAACAAGAAAACAGATGATCTTTTAAAGTGAACCCCGTTTTTTTACGGGTAAATGGGGCAATGGTTTAGTGTGACCAGCTCAAATCAGCAGTGATTTTTCGTCGTAGCCATTGACATTACAAATAACGCTATCATTCATCTTAGTTGCATATTTACTTCTATGTGCTATATTATCTATATATTTGATTTGTAAAAGATAAAAAGTCGCTAAAAATTTCAATTTTTTATGACACTAAATAAGCGACATCGTCCATGATATGGATACTTAGGGTCGTTGTAATTGTCACGAACAATCTGTGAACAAATCAAACAATCCTATTTAAGTTGGCTCTATATATTGATATATTAATTCGATTCAAAACAGGTCACGCAAATAGTTTTATAATGATTTATATAGCCATGTAAAATTTGATAGGAATTGGGTGCCAGCGTCCTTTGTATTGCGTTTCGACAAAGCTAATGCAGGCCATCTTAAACTGTACTCTGTACGTTGTAAAAAAATTGCTAGCACTTTCGCCAAAAACATATGGCAAATTCATATAGGAATCCGGCATATCTAGAGCCGGAAATAAATTACCACATGCAATGGACGAAAAAGAAAAGTGCACGTACGTATGTGCGTACACAGTTTTTCTTAGTGGATACTAGGAGTGTGTTAAACGATCGAACAGTTGGCCATAATTGACGCCGATAGGCGTTCTTAGGAACCAACCTAGCCACAAATAGAAGAGACTATCTATCTTACTTGCGCTGTATAGATGGTTACATCTGGTCTGAAAGGAAGGTAGTGATCTTCACTCAATGAGCCATGTACAAATGAACGCTTTAGCTATTGACGAAATTGCGCCCATTTTAAAACTGTATCTTTCTTCAGGCAACGCCTTTAGCCATCTAATACTATGTAAAGTAAAATAGAACGAATGTCCAGGCCATTCTTATTGAGCTTTTCGTCTACGTATACCTAGAAAATTGATTCCAGAAAGAACTTGTCAAATCAAGCAGGGAACGGTTCTATATTCAGTTAACGTTTTTCCGTTTGTATTGTGTACTATTTATGTACCGATAACCCGTTATCGTGTGATGCAAGTATGTGCAACACATGTTCATAGGCCTGAAATTGCTTGAAGCGCGTCACGTACGTTAACTACGCTCATCTTCGTAAAACCCGTGGACTCGTTGAAAGCAGGTTATGTCAAGAGAACAAAACGCACAGGTTTCGAAAGGTTAAATCGAACTTAAGTTTTGCCTAAATGAAAAATCAGACCGTGACGATCGTAATATTGAACAACTTTTCTTCAATACCGGTATATTCCAACCTAGTGTTTTCTATGACACAAACATCTAGTTGAATGGCGTAACGCAACGTGGCCAAGCATGTGTGTTGGCTAAGTTTTCTGTTACAGAAAAAGAACGTTGTTAAGATTGAACAAAGCAGTGGTCTTTACGATATTCATTTTCCGATTCGCTCTAGCCGTGAAGCTAAACGGAGATAAAAGAAAGAAGTTACTAACTTCAAGTGAAACGATTTTATTATGACGACTGGTTGATTTTACTTCCGACGAACTTCGTATTTTGTTGCCATGGTTGCTACTTGCTTGGCCCTTCCAACAAAGTACCCCATACGACTGGAAATTTCCAGATAATTGAAATCATTATTTGTGCTCTCATTGTTATACGAAAAAACACATCTTCGGCAGGGTCATGCATTCAAATCCTTTAGATTGAAGCCATCTGGCACTTAAGGCAAAGACGTCCTTACGTTGATATAACTATGTGGAATAGAAATTACGCTATAGAGGGCATCACTTATCGTGTGCAAGATACAGGGAACAGACAAATATTGAACTAATGATTTTAGTAATACTAGAAATTATCGTCAATAATGTAATGTTTTCCACGATAGCTCAACTGTGGTAAAAGCGGTCCACCCGCCTTCAGTCTATTGTAATCCTAATATAAACGTCTTCTGCAGGGAAAGTAAGCATCTGCTTTGAACTGAAATCTCACAATGCTCTATTTCGATTGTTCATTATGGGCTGCACCCATCAATAATTATACATAGCAACCCAATAACGAAGACTATTAAACCATATCCTGATTATTCATATATATACATATTTTTCCATATTTCCATAGGTTCCATTCGACTCGTATGGTCGATTTACTACCTTAAATACCTAAATACCTTAAAGTTATAATCCCTATCCGTACATTACGATAAAGCCAATTAAGGCCTGCGAATTGACCGACAGGCTTCTATAGTCTCTAAAGGGCTACATTTTCATTGATAGAACTAACATTGGTTTACAGAGCATTACTCAATAATGTCTCTTATGAAAGTATATTCAACGCTTCGTCGTTATGTAGATAGATGAAACGGACCATCGTAAAGGTGGCACAGTACTATGCTACGAGGAAGCGTTTTTTTTTTTTTAATAATATTTATTCAAATATTGTTTTTCGTAATTGAAAGTTTTGGATTGTCAATATGATTCGTGATGCGGTAGCCAATGTGGCGTCAGTAAAACAACCCGGAACAGCGGTTAGTGATAGTTGAGGTTTTATATATATATATATATATAGAAGTTTTATATACAACTGTAGCTGATAATAAATTTCTTTCAATTACGGATAATGAACTTCACCACGGCGTACACATACTCATCTCACGCAGTCTCGATGAAAATCAGCGGTATAGTGGATCGTGTTTTACGATCCTTAAGTTCATTAAACATAATGACCGCATAGGCTAATTGTGTTAGTTACGTCTTCGAGAGATGTATCAGTAACGTTGAGCTCAAAATTTTGTATCTCCTTATTCGGTCGTAGCTCGCCTCTGGCCTGACCTGGAACGCATTGTCTATTTTGCACCATAATGTATACATCACTACCTTACAGTTTCTATATCAAGTCAAGATAGAAGAAAACTCTATAAACTTCAATAGACATTCCCACGGCTGCATCAAAAGTTAGCGTTGTGTTACGTTCTCGGCTATCTGAGTGTAACATTCGTCTGGCTTCAAGTTTACCATTGACCAGCGACTACTTGTGGGTGGAATCTAGTTTTAAAAAGTTATTTTGGAAAAATTATCACTAAGATTTATCGTATATACGGTGTAGGATGTAGATGAATGGTTGTTACCTCATTGTTAACCTACAAGCTGCATATGCTTACGTGTTATGATGTCAATTGGGAACGCAGAGCAAACGGAAAACGCTAGCCATTTGAACGTCATCAGATCTGAAATACATTTTTGCAATCTGAAATAATTGAATATAGTCTACTTTCTTCGGCAATATGGTCTTCAAATAGGTCACAAAATGTTCTTATGAGCCAGGTCATGTTAAAGAGTTCACTCTAAGATAGAAACTTTACGTATTCCCTACGAAATACCATATACATAGTTTTGCTTACATACTTTTCTCTGAACTTCAAAGCGTAGCAAACGAATGTAGGTATCATATCCCTTAATTGTGAGCCGAGATTCTTTCCTGAGCATGTACTGGTTGACTATGTCGAGGAACCACACATGCTGATAAGCTCGGATTGGAACACTCGTTTTCGAAGGTTCGCCCGCGTAACTTTTGACGTAGTACCATATAACTTGAAGTTACCCGCAAAACAAACCCCAGCCGTTGTCGGCATGAACGTAAGTAAACAACGTATGTAAATAACATGATGAGCATTGTACTATTATTCGTCCACGAGTTGTTTTACGTTGTGGAGGTGTAAGCAATTATAGCATTCAATACTTCATGAACTTTTCCGTTTTCAAACTCAGTTCCCTCTGTTTTATGAGTGTTTGCGAGCAACAGTATGTTGCTACAGCGAGACTTCAAAAAGTCACTTCTGCTCTTCATTTAGCCAACGACACGGCTGTTCATGCTACATCCTCGGGCGAATATTCTTCGCAGAACGGAAATCTATGAAGTAGATCGTAATATAGAGTAAACTAACTTTTGTCGTTACTGAACAAAGCGTGAATAAGTGCCATCTGATAAAGGTGCTTGCTTCCGGGGTTTCCAACTGGGCACAAATATGAGACCCAATTGCTAGAATAACTGTTTTCCTTGATACGAATATGAACGCACCCCATTTGCTAGTATAGCTGGCTAACATTATAAAGCATCTCCTGTTGTCAATTGTACCAACTCCAAGGCGCTAAGTAGTGACAATTCCCGGGATTAATTGCTTTTCATGGCCTATTGAATAATGTCAGCAAACCTGATAGAACTATCAACAAGATGGTTGCTTGTCAAAGTGCAAACTGACCCGAATCATTTGAGCGTGTGTGGTTGTTTAGACTGTATGTGTACGAACATGTAACAGTCCACCCGAAGAAAACACCTTCTTCGCTCTCGCGTACCGTGAAAGGAATCCAATCTCTCCTTTGCTATCTTCCTATTACTTACTTAAATATATGTGTGTCAGAAGCGGTTCGAGTTACGAAGGCCAGTGCCTCATTAACCAACAATTGGTGAAAGACTCTTGCACAGTTACCAAGATACATTTAAAGCGAGCAACAGAACGAGGTACTACATCGTCACCAGGAATCTTGGAATCTATCGGCATCTAGCACTTTCTCTTAATAACGTTTAGGACACCTGCGCCTGGCTTATATCTATTGGCCAAATATCGACAGAGTACCCTACATGACAACGGTTACGGGGACCTTTCTCCCTAACATTCACAACGATGCCCCCAGTATTGGACTAATACTTCTTCGATATTGAAAATCAGTATAGCGACTAATTAATCTACTTCACCCGAATCGAAAAAAGTAAGCACACCTAAAGCTGTTTCAAATTGATTGTCCCCGTTGCGGTGTGGAGATAATGCGTATTAACTCGGATGCTAATCAGAGTAAAGAGAAGATAACTGCGTGACCTATTTCACAATGTAAGAAGAAATATCTTCTCAGTCATTAACAGTAAATGTGTAATTAATAGCTTTAGGATCGTTCTAACGTGCCCCAAAGTAGTACGGCCCTATAAACATCTGTTTTTGTGAGATTTTCCGAATCTGGGTATCGCTTCCTTGCTGCTATAACAACGTCCCTCATCGAAGCACTTCGATATTTGCCTAATAGGAAAGATAGATACTACGGATATTGGAGCGCGGCTAATAGGGAAGACACTGTCTCTTGTCAGAAAATAGTCTTTTTGTTAATTCAGCGTTGTGAATTTGACCGTATCTGCCATTATGAGGATAATATACTTGTGCGACTAGTTCATCACGAGCGACCATTACGTGTCTACTAACTGAAAACGCTCGGTATTATATGGTTGCGAAGAAATCGTTGTACGGCCAAAGTTAAGAGTTCTGTTATACCAAATAATTCACTTCAGTCGATTGAGCCAGATATTAAATGTGAGAGAAATGCCCTATGCCGCAGTGTCTATAGCCACTGTTATTAAAGAAGAAAACCCTTACCTGTCAGCCGGTAACTTAGACGATGTTACTTCAGAATCGCCGTTCGTACACGGTTCGGGCATAAAAATCGTTATTAATATTATTATTTTTTAAACAGTTCTGTTTCCATCTCTGTGAGCCGAATATGAGCTCGGACACTAGTCCATTCGTCTATTCTTGTACAACGAAGAATTAAATAAAGAAAAAAAAAAGCTGAACAACAACACAAGCATACACATATGTTAAAGTGTTTTGTCAATAGATGGCAGCACGGAGCAGTTTAAGGTTATCTATCATTCCAATTGACGTGAGCTAAGATGATGGCCAACTAAAATAGATAATCGATGCTTACTCAGACGTTCCCTATGGCAAAATCGTTAGTTTATCGGCTTGTTCTTGCTGAGAAAAGGGAGCTGCCGGTTACTCCATAACGACTAGATGATCAAATAAACTCGTTTCATAGTTAAAGCAGATGATGCTAATACCCAGATGCAAGCTAGGTCATAGTCAAATAAGGTCACCCTCAAGCACTAAGCGCCATATTGTGTGATTATGCTAGACGGGCTTGTGTGCAATGGGGTGCTAAAACGCCTGATACATTCATTTGTAAATTTGTTGTGGAAGGGGCATACGTTATTACGACCATCGTACGTCATACGAGTCGTTATTATTCACTAGAACCCCGAACAAATATAGTCTCAAAAGGTGGCGTACTATTCGTTCCATGATTTCGCAGGCATCCAATTCAAGTGCGGTTCAACTGTAATGTATTAAACTAGCTCCGAGCTAGTTTTCATAACCACTTTCCTGTTTACTGTTAAACGAGTTTTTCGCATGGACAGACTGACAATTGAACTAAGTCAGTCTAAGTTTTTTTTTAGTAGTTACATATTTACTTAACTATAACTAGACAAAGTGGTCGTTAATGATTTCTGACAAAATTGAAACAGCACATGAACCGCAAGGTCAGAGCTGTACTTTTTGATGATGACGGATGATAGTAACAAGGCTATTTATTCCTTCTTTTGTCATGATGATCGCCGTCATCCGCAATGAAGTTTGTCGCCTTTCCCATAGTGTCAGCCCTTTCTCATAGCAATCGAAAATCTCTCAACATGATCGGTTCGCCCCTTCTAGTCAAAATCTTCCATTAGGACTAAATGTGATACAGACTACACCCACATACACAAATAGACACTTTTTCTAAATTTACAAGTGCTATCACTGTTGCTTGTAACTAGGTTTCTAAGGTGTAAGGGTACTCTAGCGCGTGTGCCGTATCGCCGTACTGGTTATTTCCTTTATGTCATACCCTTTCCCGTTTCGTGATACCGACGACGGTTCTCGTTGTTGAAGGTGAATGTTTATTTAGGCAGCGCCAGAAACTGGTGTTACGTTTGCCCAGCGGACATGTTAGCTATATGGTGCACCGCGATTCTAGTTGGAGGTGCCTCTATGGCATCGGCCCGCTATGGTGGTTATGAAAATGAATTGTACGATTCTCCGGGCTGGTATGGAGCGTTGGGACAATACGCGCCGACGTCGCAGCGATACGGTGCTTCCGTCGAATTTTCCCGATACGACGAGAGCGACGGGCGACAGTATGCAGCGAATCCGGGATACGGAGACATACAGCGATATGGTCAACTGGTGTATGGACAGAAAGAACATGGTCTTCCACTTGGAGCTGACAGGGCATTGGCCTTTCCTCGGGATTACGCCGCTCAGAGTTTGCGCCCGCGCGCTGGTTACGGGCACGGTGGGCAGGGAACCGTGACAGACCAGGCTAATAATTGGTATCAGAGTTTCGGTGTCTTTGGAGATGGTCATTTGAGAACCCGCGGAGAAGGGGGACTCAAGAAATAGGGCAAGACTGAGTAGTAAAGGGGCCGCAATATAAACAAGGGGGCAGGACAGTGGTGCAGGCGAGAGAGAGAGATACGGAGAGCAGGAAGTTGGTGATATTCGCGTCGAAACAGTGACGAATTGTGCATTGCAACGGACGAAACGGTGTTGCTTAGAAATAAGCTTAAACAATCGATAGATAGATAGAAACATCGACGGAAAACGCAGGCAATCATATTCGACTATAGTGCGACTTCAAGGTAAACACAGGAACCATAATGCGTGATTCTCAAAGCTGCCACAGCCATGTTGAGTTAGGTTACCTCGAATATTAATGCTGATAGGATCTAGTGAACCACGGAGTTGTGCAGTTGCATTGCACGAATTCAGTGTTTGACCTTGTGGATATTTTCCATCTTCCAATTAGGTATGAAAGTGTTATGCGTTTGTGACATTACACTTCTGATGGAGTAGCGTTGGCCACCTATTAGCAATTCATCTGTCTATATAGTAGTAAGTGCATTTTGCCAAGGAAGCTTAGCAAATCTTTACTAGCGGGTGGCAAGCAAACAGCGTGTATACATACTGTTGCCGCTTCGATATCCATCGTACTCTGGTTCAGGTGAATACAGACGAAACGACCTTAAAGGTGACTATAACGCGTTTGTAATATTAGTTGGCATTTTGCGATTGTTCTTGGCTTGCACATCTTGGGGTTTGCGCTTACGCCGGAAGTCTGTAACAGCAGTTTAAGTTATTTTCTGACGAAGACTATGCAGGTATTGCGAACACTAATGTACAAAGATAGAAAGCATGCTTGTGGCTATCTGTTCTTTATAGACTCGTAGTGGAACGGCAAAACCAATAAAACAGAGATATTTTACGCTAAATGGCCTCAAATTCAACAAATGGTGTTCTTCGTCTATTTCAATCGGCTTGCTTCGTCTTTGCTTCTTCTTCTTTTTTTTTGTGTTACTTTTTTGTCTTTGTCCCTCTTTAGCGTAACACGCGTTATTAGTTCCAGTGAATTAGTCGTCAATAGGAATAAAAACGAAAAAACGCGAACGAATCGCTATTACCGTCTACTCGGCCAAGATTACTAGCCAACCAGTTGTCGGCTCAACTAGCCGTCTTACCAATAACTTTTCTACTACTTTTTATAGCCTTTTTCAGCGTGAGCACGACCGCCTGTGGACACCTAGCGGGAACAGCGTTGCGTCACTGGCATGGATCGACTGAGGAGAGCTATTCTTTGTCTTCGAGACTAGAGACTCTGACTATAATAGCCACAACAAGAGTACCAGCAGCATGATATAACGTTAACTTACAATAGTTGCCAATACAATACAAAAAGTGGCATTTGCCCAACAGTAGAAGTTTCCGAATTGCTGCTAAATTGGCTTTTTTTTTTTTTTTTTTCGTGTTTACTGGGCACATATTCTCTAATGGGCATTAGGGACTGCACACGTAGTGGCCCAACTAGTCCAGTGGACAAAATTAAATCTACTTTTGTCCATGTTTCTCGTTGGCTGCATCAAACTGACATCAATTGAAGGCTGCTAACGATAATTAACATAATGATTATCAAGAAAAGCTGACGCTGGAGATAAATTACTTACAACAGCAGTATATATATACACACGTACAAACTGAATGCGTACAACGGTATTGGCTGATAAAAAAAAAAAACTAAGAGACCTGTTTCGACGGGGGGCAAACGTTGACTGCCAACTCTCGTTCGTGCTGAGTCACCTTAGATATATAAAGAAGTGGAAATTCCAGTTACAGCCCTAATCAATCTTGAATATAATAATATGAACGATAAAAGCAACAGTTTCCGTTTAACAGTAATTTGCACGGCACACCAGAACCGATATTTTTATTACCAGTAAATAGAGCTAACTATATCAGGCATAGTACGGCTTAAGTATATATCTCCACCAATACTCGTTGGACGTATAACGATAAAATGAAATTATACCCCATTGGGGGGCGCGGATACATGAAGTAATCGTACCGACAATGTTCTTTTACGCTGAATTAGTACACGATATAAAAGAGAAAATAGTTCAATCATCGAACACGCCCAGTATGGAACGGGTCTATTAGCAAGCTATTGATAACGGTAGTATAACCGTATAGGAGCTCAACTCAAGTACCGAACTGTACCATTGTAAAGCTATGTGAACTGTTATAACCAGCCAATGAGCTCGAATTTAACCAGTATCCACATTTAGTATCTAATTAGATAATTTATATATATATATATGACTTTCATTATAGATAGCTTACAAACGGTAATCTAAAATGGCTGAAACTTGTTGTACGTATAACGTAAACTACGTTCAGCCAAAGTGTCTCAGTGATTAAGAGCCCAAGTATCTATAGGAACTGCACGTTCCTATCCGACCCATAGCTGAATAACAGTATCGTCCTTCTATACAAACAGCAGCGAATCAGAGTGAATCAAGCTTAGCTAGACCGACAATTTTTCACCCTATATAATACCAAAGAAATTCAAGCATGTTGCCAGTATGAGGTATGAGCTACAGAGCGCTGGTAGCTTTGAATAATGGTTTTGTTTAGTAAACATTTGCAAAAAACGGGTGTATTCATTATATCCACGAGGCGGCAACGTAGCTGCGAGGTTCGATTGCAATAGCCAGTTCTACGGGAACTTGACCCTTCGACATTACTGTGAACACTAGAACAAGTATGGCAAGGAAAAAAAACAGCACAGAAAATTACTCGATCCTATGTAGCGTGTAAAACCAAAATCCACTTAAATTAAATCGGCTTACATTCGAGTCATGCTATCTTTGAAGATACGAAAACATACAATTATACGTCAAACGAGCTGATAATGCAAAGCCGTTGAAGGTGTTACGAAGACTTACAGGCACATTTGTTTACGGCAGACCAGACTCGACCCATCGACTAACATATGGCAAAATAAAAAACAGAGGAGACTTTTTATCACGTCGAACATTCATGATGACGGAAAAATCGTTTCGGTAACAATCATATAGGTTGTGAAACGCGGCCAGTTCAATCAAGTTCAACGTAGTAGATAGGTGTACGTTAAGGCAAAATCGGTGGATGTTGTCTGGACGGGTATATTCCTGTTAACATCGTTATGCTGATTGTATCACTCATCAATCTAAGTGGACGGCGCCATCTTATTTAGCCTTCTACTAGTTAACTAACCGGTGTGCGCACATAATCATTACAACAGAGTCGTCGAGGTGATCGGCTAACTTCGAAAAAAGAGAAAAAAACAAAGTAGCCAGCTACCGAAGTAATCGCATACTGCAGTGGTCGGTTCATTCAAGCCGCTAGTAAGTAGATAGCTGGCCAGGTCGACAATTTCGAACCATATAAACTTCTACGCTGTCCATATTCAAGGTGTATTCTATTAATTAGCTTGTCAAGAGAATATTGATTATCTTAAGTCAGCATTCTAGTAGTATTGCCAAATCGAGCATGTGCCCATTTAGATCGATGGCCACCTGCCATCTTTCTACTAACACTACAACTTTGTCACTGTAGAATTTCTATGTTTTCTGGCTTCTTTCAGTTCTCCATTGAAACTAGGCTAACACTATTAAGGAAGTCCTATCGATACCAAAACAGATCGTAGTCTGACGGTACAAAATCCGTGCATTCAGTGACGGATTTATTCGAATTTGCCGTTCCAGTCTCTTGTTTTTTCGGTTTCTGCCGGGTAACTAAAGATGTTTGTGGTTAGGCATCGCCAAGACGGAAGGTAACGCCTTTTTTGTCAACTAGCTTCGATCGGCTTGTATTTCTTACGCCGTTATATACGATTTCTTCCCCTATATAGCTAAGCACATAGTATCATTTGTTTCGCGTCAGTATGGACCGTTGCATAAACCGTCAAGTTTATCGTTTTTATTTTTTCATGTATTATTATTATTATTATTATCGTTATTAGTACGTTACTGTCGTGTTTGATTACCCGTGATCAACTTGTGTGAAAATGGCTCGATTTTGTAGCGTTTTTATAGAGTTCAGTAGGTGAAAATACGATCGAGTAACTGAATTTGGGTCAGTTTGCTTAGCAGCCCCCAAAAAAGCAACTTTCCTCCAGCCTGTTGATATATACTTTTGACGATATAATAACTATTCACGTATGGGTTCTAGCCAGATTTCATTATGATTTCATTAAGCTTTCTCGTAATATGTCAACCACTACAAGGAGTATCTGCTACACTGAAATTTCCAGAACGAAAGTGGCCGAGCAATTTTTAGGACTACTTGACATTGACGCCGGATCCGGATTACATGAACAGCGCAATACCTCTATGGGTTCGCATTGCGTATGTGCCGTTATCGTAATAGAACGTGGTGCTTTTTTTCCGGAATTTCAAGGCGTTCTACCTTAGGTCTGTATAGAATTATTTCAGCCGTTTTGACACATCTACTACTGTCAAAAGAGTTTTCCAGTGAAATCAACGACGCGACCCATATAACATGATATATGTGATTCGAAAGCCATCTGTCTAGAAAAATGGTCGATACTATCTCGGCAGCCTTATAAAATATGATAACGTACGAGCATTTTAAACGACGGGCCGTTTAGCGTCGCCCTATGATTGGGTCCTTGAAAGCTAGTTTCGGATCTGTTAGGTTAAAAGTGTTCTGCTATCTGCTCTGTTCTGTGCCGACTGCTTACTAACGAGATAAATTAGACCAGCTCGTACCCCCCACCACCACTGTCATTATTATTATTTAAAATTTCTTTCTAACTAACTTACCCGTTATAACATTAGTGAAGTATAATTGTACTGTTGCACGATTGCGCCCGATTTCATTACCGTTATCTTCTGTCGGCGTAGAGAAGCTAAGCCTTCGACTTCTTCACTAGTGCTGGTATTGTCATAGCTTTAATTCAGAGTACCTCAGTTTCCAGCTTTATTCACGTTACGTTTCGCCACGTTCTACCGAATTCATCATCTCGCCTAATCTGTAATGTTTAAAGATAGAGCGAGGGTCGTATCTTCAATCGTAGTAAACGATCGAGTGAGTTAAAAATTATATAATTTTTTTGGAGACAATGTGCACCACAGCAATAGATGAAGGCGATATAACTCCCCAGTTGTATCAGGGTGTGTCCCTGAAGAAGCGCCTTTCTTAGACAACCTGCAGTATAGCAGGACGAGCACTTATGCGAATCCTGTAAGAACATACGTGAAGCAAATGAACTTTCGGCAGCCACGTGTACAGGTGATGCCTCGTTTGTGGGTACCCTACCAGGTCGTGGCCTAGTCGCCTTAAAGGAATAATATACTAGCAAGTCAGAGGCACGCTTTAGAAGTCCACACTTTGCAATTGAGATTCTAAAACGATGTCGACGAAAACTATCGATTTGCTAATGTTTTACCACCGCATTTAACATAGATGTCAAGGAAGTTATATTTGGTGTATTGACATTTTATGGAAATTAAATTTGTCCAAATGATCTTCGCTTGGTTTTTTTGATTGGTTTGGAGAAAAACCAAATTTTTTCGAAGCAAATTTCAATGAAAAGTCCCATGGAGGCCATAAACGTAATATGGTCTATTAATAAAATTGATTATCAATTGTGATCAAATCTTTGCTCATAAAGATTGAGAACATCATATCGTGTCTAAGGGGTAAATGCATTTACAGATAACTTATACGAAATAATTAGTTTACCCTGAATGCGTCGTAAAAATAATTCATTAAGTTAAGGGGATTACAATACAAATGATGTGAAGTTAGAGATGTTACTCATAATGATAAAGGCACCTAGCGTCCTATTTAACCCGATGCGTATTTCTAACAATCACTTACCTTGGTAGTTATCATCACTGGACTAGTGAACGTGTCCAAGTTTGCGTAAAACCGTCCGTTGTCCAATAAGGCATGACTCGAGGCATACGAAAAAGTGTTTGGACGAAACACAAAATGGCCCTTTTCCCAATTAAACATTAGGCATATTAAGAGCGAAAAACAACCATTGCAACCCTTTTAGTTATTTCGAAACTTTTCAATTTGATTAGGACAACACTTACGATGTTAGAGGCGGCAAAAACCTATATAAAATCTACGCTCAGATGAGAAGCTCAATTAATGACGGCTTTCAAGGTATTTTCTGGAACTTCTATATCCGAAGGCTAAGAGTGTATATCCGATAAGCTCGTCCGCACGGAAGCACGTTCTCTTGGCACTCCGACAGAACTAAACTCAAATGACCAGTGTGTACTACCAGATGATCGTTAGTTCCCTATATACACTTTTTTATTGTTTTTCCCAAATCCAAACACTATTACAGGTTATAGAAGATTGACAAAACCAGCTCGGTGCTGGCTATTCATGGCTGTTAAAATATCGTGCCTAAACGGTAACAAAACTAAAGTGGCGTTTTAAATAGAGAACGTACGGTTAATTTACTTCAAAAGCAATGCCAGAGCTGTCAAGCCACAGATGGCATAAACTTTAGAATACCAGTTTGCCTAAGAAAAAACCTGAGTTTCGTCGCATACACTGCTTGCACTCTCTCGATATTTAATGTACGATGTATTGTAATTACACTAGGCAGGGATCAGCTAATCATTGACGGGTCTTGTCGATTCCAGCTCCAGCTTATAACAAGAATAACAGTAAATTCCCGTTCCAACTTGCCTTTCTTTAGCACATATTGGCCTCTTTACCTTGTGGTTTTGGGTGATCCTTCTAAAAAAGCCCTCTAAATGTTCCTAATCATGTCTAAGTTTTTTAATCTACACAAGTGTTACAGAACAGTCATGTAACTATCATTTCTGTTACAACTTTACAAGTTCTGGCTAATAAAGACAGCGTTCTACAAAGTTAACTTTACAGACTTTCATCTTCGTCATGTCTGTCGTCGCGGCCTGTCGATCCACTCTATCTTAAAATTTGATTCAAGTAATTCAATTTAGTAAGATGTTGTTTGTTATCTCTAAATATACGTTTTAACGTGCGTATCATAGAAAGACTTTACAAGCACCGGAAGAAGCGCCAGTAAAACTCTACATGAAACATATAAACGCATTCGTTAACAAAACACATACGCTCAACAAACACAAACTGAACGCAAACATTGCCCCTCTGAAAAGCCACTGGTTGTACTGTCACGTACCCAATCAAACTCAGTAGCCTAGTTTTACGAGCAAAAACCGTGAGATAAAAAAAAACAAGCATAACGCCTGCGGCCGCCGCCACTGCTCGCACTGATGTCCTAATAGTTTCCTTGGCGACTACAAACGTTACTCGCAGAAGTCATCGTTCAAGTAGTTATAGAACTTGCGTGCTTAACGAGAAAATAGTTTTCATCGTCTTTGTCGTAAGCGTGAGAGTCTATGATGTAAGAGCCATACGTACGCCGTTCGTAGATAGGCAAACAATCGAAGGAAATTGAAAAGCTTTCGACCGAGCAGCTCTAGAAGGCAATGACGGCCATAGCCTGCTTAGCGTGTTCTGAATGGGGTACTAACCGATGTGTCATTATTATTATAATTTATTTTTTATTAATTTAGTTTCTGGGAGGCGGGAAAACGCAACCGTCACAACAATCGTTGTATTAGTGTCAAGTAAGCAACAGTAATGGCGGCATCGGTACAGAATGTGGTGATAACTCTACCAGGGAAATATTTTCCTGTCGGTAGTCCTATCTAATATGTAGGAGCCTTTTTCAAAAGGCGCTGGAGAAGCCTTAGTACAAAAATTGAGTACTCCATTTCCCAACAGCTATGACCTGCACTTTTTTATGCACCTTAGGCAGTGAGTGACTAGGATTATTTTATTTTATCAAAAACGATATTTGGAGGATTTTCCAGAAATGTCCCTTACATTGTTACAATAACATATTACATTGTTAAGCGCCTATTTAATAAGTTTAAGCGGAGATTTACGGAGTCCCACCAAGGCGGCTAGAATACAATGGGACATTATAAGGAAATATGCTGAAATGACCTCTTTCCATGGCGAGCAATCATATAATGACGAGAGTGCGGCATGAATAACTCGAAGGTTGGCAATATCAATGGAGTGCCTAAGAGCGAAAAAAATCTAGCAATACACAAGACTTCTAGCTCTAGATGGCCATGAGCTATGATCGTTAATGAATAGAAGTTTTAGATAACCACTAACTAATTATGAGAAATATAATAACCGAACCGTTATAAAGTCTTAGTTTATTTGAACCAAAAATAAAACTGCAGCAGTAGATAAAGTATTGCGTTCTCTGCTACAGTCGTCGACCGATCTAACTATTAGTTAGGTTAATTAGTTTAGGTAGAAAATTGTTTCGCATCTCCTAAACTCATTTGTAGGAACTCGTACCTGGCTTCTACAAAAAATACCTCTTATTTCTATTTACAAACCGTAAAACATTTTTATCAAGGATGCAGAATCAGTATTTTCAAGCATCACATTATTTGTATTGAATTTTAACAAAAAAAAAAAGGTCTTCTGAGCTGTCTGAAGGGCAAAAAAATAGCCCAATTTTGTCCGACACCATCCCTTTACTTGGCAAGAGATGGTATCGAGTAGCTTAGCTTGCTAACCACACGGCGTAGCGAACAAGTTTGGAAATAGCCATCTTTGTGTCTGGTGAAACTGAAATTTTTTCTTGCAGATAGACGAAAGATTTTATACTATGTCTATGTCGCACGCGTGTGTTCGGAGACGCCATATATGGATGAGTTGTTATCATGTCACCACTTCCAAATGAATTGAAGCTTGAAGGGGCCAAAGAAAGATAGGCATATACAAGAATATAAGACCAATCGACTCTTTACTCTGTTTAGCTATTGGTAGCATTCATATGAAGACAGCTCGGTTATAGTTTGGAAACCGCATAAACAACTCATTCTATCGTCATTGGAGACCGTTCTTAGTAGTAATTGTCATACGTGATATATAAACTCTAAATTTTTACTATATCAGAGGCGTATCTGGAAGGGTATACGAATTTTTTCCAAAGCTAGGCGATATTTGCGTCAGTTACACGTCGAGACGTAACACCACAGCAAGTATATGGTAAATCTGTGGCTTACAAGTTACCTGAAACATAACTAACGAATTTAGCCTCGAGATCGAGATTTGCAGCTTTGCTTAAGTTATTGAATTCGGTAGCCGTAGATCATAGACGGTTGACCGTCGGCTGTTCGTGTTCATTATCGGGCCAAAGGTACAGCTTCTGACATTATTATCTATTTTCAACATTAATAACGCATACAAACTGCAGAATGCTTTCTACAGTGAAGTTCCTTTGTAAAAGCTGGTGTTTCTTATCAAAATAGTTCTTACAAGTTAGAATCTTTTCCCCTTCCAGCATGACACTATGATTAGCCTTACAAGTACGGTGCTTGAAATCTAACGCGGTACTAATGACAGTCTAACGTTTTTAACTTTGTGTTTGCTTCAAATGTATACTTTTGTATATAAATAACGTGTACTCACAAAATGTTTCTTTAGAACAAAGCAAAGTTTAGTTAGTATCTCACATTACGACGATAAGTGAATAAACCGCAACTTTACTTTTTTGCGCAGAACTTTACACATATAGATATACTATACGTGCCAAATAAACGATTCGATGGAAAATGTTGAAACAGTTGTTACTGATACGATTCAATCTAAGTTATTAGTAAATCTATAATGTCGGATAATGTGAGAGGTTTCTGTGGATTGCTTTACCCGAAGACAACTAACAACTAAATAAGAAGACCAGCAAAAGGCCGTTGGATTGGCGATGTGAGGGTTAACTTGTAGCCGCGAAAGTCAGAACAGAAGAACATTCAGACTTATGGAAGGTGTCACAAGCAAAGCTCTTGTCACACCACGCTATATTCAAAGAGTCATACAAAAACTAAGTTATCCAATATGTTGAATATGAATTACGTAGACGATAATTATCGTGTTGATAAAGTGATCATCTTTTTCAGAAAAACGGCTGGAAATTAGCGTATGCAACTTTTAAGGATCAACTGCTAAAAAAACTTAAATTTCATATATATTCACCTGTATTTAAAAATAGAGCATAGATAATTGCACCGGTATTTGGAAATTAACATTTTATCATACAGTCACATTGATTAAAGGTAGAATCCTTTGGGCAGATTCTGGCGGCGGGATACCGCGAGCGAGTTAATTAATTAACAGTGCTCCATTTAGTATCGACATTTTCCAAGTATCTAGCAGAACCAAAAGTAACATTATTAAGCAACATTTATTCTATCCTCCGAATATACTAACTCGTTGTAGTGCAGAGTCATAATGGAAAAGTTAAAAACTATGAGTACTGTTTCATCAGAAGTATTTTCGAATTTCGCGGTACAAAAGAGTATCATTCACCTGCTGCACTCATACGATGTTTGTTTTGAACAAGTAGTGCCGTCTAATGGATCTATTGTTCATCACTAGAAAAAAACAGTTTTTATTCCTAAAAAGACTATATTGACTTTCGCAGTGAGGTTTCGGTTTAGCATTTACTCGAAAGATTACTGGTAGCATAGGACCTTTTATTCGTCTTTAAAAAGGCGCACACCTACGCGGGTCAACATACAACGATTGTCTAAACTGTGGGGCTTTTGGTGGAAAGGAACTCCGTATCACTGAGTGGCCCTTTTTTTGTTAACTCAGCCATAGATTCGCATTAAAACAGGACATAATTCTTGTCCCTGAGTGCTGATGCATAGCATCATGGCATTAAACGAAAAAAAAAATAGTAAAACTATCAAAATCATATTGAAAGTCAGCTATACCTAATAACACAGCGTTCTTCTAGCCACAAAAAAAACAATAATAATGTCAGCTGAACGACTTTTTTCCGTAACGCAATAACATGATTTAGCAAAGTGTTGAATTATAACAGATGAATATATCGTCTATTTCTGATTCTTGAATACTTTTTATGAATCACTCCATTTATCCATTTAACCTGTGTACTGGGGGCAATATCTAAATTCGGGCATCCTCTTATGGGTTATTTCTAAGACTGTCATACGACTGGAATATCTGTCAGGCAAAGACAGATACTCCAGTCGTATTTTTTTATATATGTCATTTGTGGCGTCATGTCTTCATAATGCATGATAATTACGTCTCCAGTACTGATCCCTTAACCACTCTCTAGTCATTTTCAAAATATTCCTATTTTAATCTGCAATTAGTGCTTTTAATAAAAGCAATATTGGCAAGTGTAACCTCGGTGGAGTGTTGCTCAAGTATACTACATATAAAAAATTTCAGCGGAATTAATCTTTGAACTAGCAGCTGATATGCTCTTCCAAGCGGCTGTTTTTTTTCCTATAACTAGGATCTAAGTGTGAAATAACTTCTTTTCGGGCCCTTCATAACTAAACTGTATTGAGCATTATTCGATTTGCCTCTTTGGAGATTTTGTTTGACTTTTCAGAAACCGCTTAAAAACTAACGATAGGGATTTGTCCCACGCGAACATGTTTTATTATAGCTGATCTTTGTCTAAGCTCCAAAAATCAGGTATTTCTTTTCGTAATGAATAGTACACGATCTTTTTTTTTCTGTAAAAATCTGGCTCTTATCTGGTATCAAGTATAGCGAACAAAGGCATGTCTGTTGCGGTAAACATAAAGTAAAGCATTTATTTACAGGTAGTAAACTGCCGTACATCATTAAACACTTCTATTTATGGGGATACTATTAAGCAATGACATTCGGACCTTGGCATATCGGCTATGAGTAACTAAGTCAAATGGCATACAAAGCTGACCAAGTGGACCTAGTATATTAAAAACAATAGCCAACGTGTACATCTAACTGATAGAGGTAAGTACATGACCTATTTAAGAATGCGGATACCTTTTGCGGAATGCGGATTTTTTTTGTCATTCAAAACAATATTCCATGCATTTAGTCAGTTAACTGTTTGAAATTTTGTCAATCTGATACTTTTCTACTATATAGAAGTTTTTTTTTACTACCCTCAATTTGGTTATCTGTCCGGTAGAAAAGAACGATACAAAAACTGAGGAAATGAAAACTCGTATCGGCCACTGAATTACATTGCGTAATTAGGGAGACATTAAAAACGCTAAGAAATATGTTACTGTAATAATTGTTTTCATAGTTTTCCTGGATTCCTTCGACGAATTACAGGCGAAATGAAGTGGTAGAAAGAAGGCTGTTTTCGATCCCCGTAGCGCTGTTATGCGATTGTTACTATAAGCACTATTTACTGTGTGCTTCTACCTTTAAACGGAAGAGATTGCCCTGACAAATGGCACCGAGCTTCCGTCATGGGCATTGTTGTGTTACACAAGCTAATAGGAAATTGATGTTTGCATATCTTCTATATGAAGTAACAACTGTACCTCCTAGAATGTAGAATGAGAGTTCTACATGTTTTTTGTTAATGGTCACAAGATGAAGACAGCATCCTGCAAGTTTTTACATCTGCACTCTATTCCTAATTGACAAGTATTAGATTTTATTTTAGTTGTCGAAAAACATGGCGCTGAAGTTCCTTTTGTTCAAGTTACTCTTATCACTTTACGAATATTCGTCGTTCCCGCTGACGACAGTTTACTATACCAATTTAATGAATGGTATATATATATATATCTGTGTCAATTCTATTTGTATATACACGCTTTACTTGATATCGAGTGTACCAATAATATCGTGTCTAAATAGCATACAAGCATTATGTAATAACGGTAAATAGTCCAGAATTTCCTTGTTATTACCGAGTTGTCATTACTGTGTCATTCATGTATGTTTATTTGCATTTTTTTAGTCGATTCAATTGAGCTATGGAGGAAATAAAAAAAAAATGTCTACGATCTTTGATAGCATGCAACGCGGATCGTTTTACTTCCTTTTGAAATGCACTAAAATATTTTACAAAATACACGTGCTCACGTATAACTATTATAATTTCTCACATAAAAACCTATCTGAAAAATTATTGAGGATTTAACAATAACAGTAAGTAAAACGTCGTACTTACAATTGAATGTTATGAGAGAGTCGTTGTACCTGTGAACACAATAGATCATACTGGGTATTTAATTATGCTGCTAACGAAGTTGAGCTGTTACAGCTGATAGAAGCGTGTACAGGTGAAGCTGCTGGACATGCACACACCGTTCTTCTTGCTTGCGGTTGTTGTTAGTATCCGAAAAAGGCCTCGCTATTCCTGTAGTGCAGACAGCAGTAATTAGATAGGAGAGGCTACTTTCTTTTAAGGGGAGAATGTGTATCTTCGACGAGCGTTCTCAACGGCGTTTGCCAAGCGCTATAATTAAAATTGAACAGATATATTGGCACTCACTTTAAAGAGTTAACTATAACACATTAATTACTTTACTAAAAGTTTTACGCAACTTCAAAATCCTTGTGTGAGTATTACTAATGGCGTTCTGTTTAATTTTTGTACACATGGATAAGTATTAACACACCTATTTATCGCTTACTAAAATCTTCTTTTTCCAATAGAAAGCTCCTCTACCTTAACTGGAAGACTATTTCACTAATGTGCGAAACAAAATAGGCTATCAAATTCTGTCAGAGTTATCTTGTAGACTCAAGTTGAAGTTACGCCTATAAATTGTTAGAGGTGATGTTTTTACGAAAAAAAAAAAAGACCATATAGTCGCTTAATAGAAAAAGCAATGGCAGCGTTATGAATCTATGTTCGCATGGGCATGTTTGTTCATGGGTTTTTTATGATTTCACATCAAATTTGGATAAACGGATGGTACAAGAATGAAAGCATGCTTCCGTTCACGTTTGTGTTTATTTGTAATTAACATTATGTATTCAGCCAGAATGAGATCCACAATTGAGAGGTCTTCAGGTCAAACGAGGTGTAATGAGCTCCATGTACGAGCTTTGATGTACCAGTCGATAGTACATCGTTCACAAAGTGAAAATATGCTATGAAACATGTGTCAGTCGTAGAACGAAATGAGAAATCATTAATGTAGTTTTTCAGTCGTGTGCCCATGCTTACTCCAGGATGGTGCAACCCGTTTTCATTAATATTGATTTAAAGATTTCAGCCTCTGCTTCAGCAGCGCGTGTTACTTCACACCGGATATCAGAAGTCATTGACCTTAATGTACAGTCAATAACTGACATACGACTAGAGTATTTTTTCAAGTTCCATACATATTGATGCGCTTTACTTATGAACATTCACACGTTGCCCTGTTAGTAACAAAGAATCAGTTTTTAGGTAAACTATACTTATTCCTAAATGAACTTTCATACATTGTCATCCGTTGCGATAAATGCCGTCTCTGCTTAAGAAACAATTCATAAAACGTAAATCCTTTACCTCTATTTGTTGTCGAAGACGTTTAGTGAGTTCCGATAATTATCTTCAAACAATGGATTTATCTGTTTTACAAGCTCGTTCGGTCAACGCGCTCCCAATACACATATTTATTCGATCTGTTGCGTAAAATATTTTCCATTATAGCGGAAAAGTCTGTTAATTCGCCCAACTTCTATTTTGTGTAATTTATACAGTTATATCATAACTCAAATAATATTATTTTGTACCTAAATATCTAGACCTGAGTGGCAGTGGGCGCAGTTGCGCGCTACTAGGTATTATCTATATGGCCTATTAAGGGCACGTTCCGGTCTAGGTTCAAATAGACACACTTCGTTTCGTCCTGGTAGCCAGCCTAACGGCGGCACCGGAGGTAAAATTCGAGACATAGCGGTATTGCCTATCTATATTATGTAATAATAAGGCAACCGGCAACTAAGATTCAGTGGTGACCCAGTTTTTACGAAGCTACACAGTTTATGTAAATCAGATATTTGCGATTGGAGTAGCGAATTACTAAGCAACTTAATGAAAAGGTTCTCTTTCATTTCGATCTCTACTCGCACTAAGCGATAGCGATGTATGGAAATATGGATTCATACCATCTCAGTTCACATACATCCACCCTTTGCTGAAACACAACAAATGACAAACTCTATAATAATAATAATATATCTTTCATTAATATGAATTAGTTTCTTTAGATTATTTTGAAAGAATTTTAGCAAAATCATTGAAAATATCTATACGATTACGAGCTTGACTCGTTAAGATCTGTACTCAGACTTCCGAGTTGGACTTAGCATTTGCCCAGGAGCAGCGAACGAACATAAATATTTATTTATGTTCGTTTAGTTTATACCCAGTGCTCACACGATAACGTATTTGCCTAGTGAGCTTAAGGACACGTGAGGTGGTCCGGACTTAGAAACGGGCGTAGACACATTGTTGTACTAGAAGTTATGCTTTGACGGTGACATGCTGACATATGTCGGAGTACGACTCATCCTCATCATTACGTTTTACGTCTTGACCAGTTTAGGAATTTGAGGCTAAGTTCACAAGATACCGTTTTAAGTTGGCTATTTATCCACACTCTTAAAAAGAAGTTATATCATATATATGTGTTTCAATATCTGAATGACATCGGATCTAATGTCTGGTTTGTGTTTTAATATGAGTTTCCATATGTAGAAGTTAGAGTGAACTTTTTTCTTCGGTATAAAACGATAGGTATATCAAAGGTATTGCAGGATGTCATAACTTGGACTTTACGCATCAACGGAATTAAGCGAATCTATATTGTCCATTACAACTAAGACTGATCAGAAAGGGTGGTTTCAAGCGAAGATATTTTAGCTTATCATACTTATGTTATAGCCTTTCTCATTTAAGTATGTGATCTGAGTCGGCGTGATTTTTAACAAATGGTGTTTAATCGGACGTAATTCAATAGGCATAGTATGCTTTATGTGAAATTTAGGTAGAACTCATCGAGAAAAATTCTTTTTTTGTCTCTTTTCCAATTTTTAGAGATGTACGCGAACCAGAGCATGAATTTTACGCCTTTTCATTGTAAATGTTTTGGCATATGGAAACTGCGGTTAAAGGGGCGTGTTAGGCACAGAGTTACCTTGAAATAGTCTACGAGCGCTATAACACATACTCGAGTCATTGTCACGGTCGATTCAAAAGCAGATGACTACGTCATCTACGGTATACGATAATATCTACAGAATAATCAGATAGCTTCTCAAAGTATGGAAAGTTGCATTTTCCAATGCGAAGTAGAGGCTGCAAAGGACTGACAAGGTTGCACATTGACAACGTTGTAATTTTAGTCAACGACGCTGTAGCCGACGAAAAACATATCGTTAGTAAGATATACACATATATATTTCTCAATTAAACACTCTACGAAGTACACGCGTGCCGTTATAGCATAAAGAGTTTATGAAAGCGATAGTTGGACAACAGATACGTGTTCATTGTTATGATGGCCAATTTTATGAAAAATCATCACTTATTACCACATGGCGACGCTAAATAGGCTAGCAGCAAATTGGTTTTTACAAAATTACTGCATAGCCTGTCGTAGTACGAACTGTAAAGGAGAGAATGTGACAGTGTTATATGCGCATAATATTATAGTAAGCTGGCATCAAGGACCCGTCGTGGATTGCAGACGCGTCCTTAAGGTACCGTAGTGGTGATGTCGTCGTTGCTTACCGATCTACAGGGGGAAGCTCCAGCTAGCCAAGAAACCTCGAAGGTGACTGACTCATCGATGATCCAGTTTAACTGACTTATTTAAATATAAGAGCTGATGCCAGGGTGATCTCTCGTGCAACTAATTATTTGAAAAATATGTAATAACAAAAATAAACTAGCATTGATTTTATAAATAGAGTAGAAATAGGACAATCTAATTATGAGAGTAAATTTTCATTGACGCTACTGTATTAGCTGTTATATTCAACATTGATTATGGATTGGTTTATTTGTATCGCTTACAAGGAAACTTTCGTTATGTTTACTATTAAGATGCCTTTTTGCTTCTAAACGCGCCAATATGTTTTACCAGTTACTTGTATTTGGATTTTTTCGAATGTAGCTTGTAATTGCGACGAACGCTGCGGTAACCCGTATTATAGCCACGGACTATTTTTCTGTTTAAACATGTCGTGGTTTTAAGCAAAGAAGTGCTCGAACAATAAGATTGGTACCAGGCCCAAGCAGTTCTTCAGTTCAATCACATGTTATCGATTCTGAGTGCTAGGTATTTCTACGCCTAGAATTGTATAGTATAGTTCGATTCTTATTTTCTAAAGCGAAATATAAACCGTGCACGATCACTGTACCATGTCTATGTACCTCTGGCAAGTTCAAATCATTTAACTTTCTCATCCCATATAGGTCGCCATGTTAAATCGACAACACAAACTGCAGAAATCACCCTAAACTATTTAATTCTGAAGTATTGTCCATGTACAGTGCGCTCTACACGAGCATGACATATCGTCACTATTCATTCTAACATTATTGCCTACTGCAGTCACCGTTGTTCCGTCGTATTTCTTCTACGGCAAAAGCGTGACACATGCCCACGTGAACGCTTTTATATGTATCGTTCCCGCTCTTGATACATTCGCTGCTCATGCTGTTTCTACTCTCCTAGAATCCTCCACCAACACCCCCGCTACCTCTTCCGCCCCTTTTGTCTCCGAAGCCCCCCGCCTCCAATTTAAATCCCCATTATCATCACCCGTCCCCTTCCCGGTGCCGTTAATGCCGTAATGCTCGTGATGTGGTACGTAGCGCGCCGTGTATTGCCTGCCGCGGTTATGTATGTCCATAATGTCCATGTGGGTGCTGAATGTACACATGATAATCCTAGTGCTCACCGCGCGGATGATAATATCCACAGCCTCCGCCTCTTCCGTTCCCCTCATCTCCACTTCCGCCCTCTTGGCCGAGGCTCCCTACTGCCAGGGTAGCAACAAGAAGTGGGACTGTTCATGTCGCTGTCAGCATCGTTAAGAACCCCGACACACGTAGCGCGACTAGAGGCGATGAATTAGCTGATTCCGCCTTATTGCTTACGATTCGTGGTTTGCTCTTCGTAAAGTGGAATAATTGTAACTAAAGTTTTTGCTGTAGGAGACTTCCAATATTATGATAACACCAAAAATGCATTACTATGAATCTGGTATTATGTTGCTACATGGCAGTGGTGCTACCTTAGCACCGATCTCCTTATACAAACACTTTGCCGTTGAAAAAGGATGGAACGGAAGAACCAGTTATTTCTAAGCGCCTATCTTAAAATGCTGATCGGTTGTTGCTCTATCGTTGATACCTACATTAAACTGTGTAGGATAAAATTGCAGAATAACGATACATATATATACTCCCCCCACGCCCTGGTTGAAAGGTGTCTCCAACACCCAGCGCTTAATAACAATAAATAATCACTGTTCCGAAATGCGAAAGCGTGGGGCTAATAAATTAGCAGCCGCTCAATACTTCTTGACCTCGGCTCTATCTTTTTGTTTAAACAGCATGCTTGTGGTCGTATTCATACGGTCATGATCGATGCCTGGACGATTGCGTTCGTTAGCTCTCTGATTGGCTGAGGTGATTTCCCACGGCAATGCGGACCCTAGACGTTGGTCAAAGATAGGCGTAGCACATCAGCGGCAGCAACTGTTACCTCGTACGTTACCGAAATAAGATAATGAGAAGAAGTAAGGGACACACATGGCAAACGACAGATTGGGCGTCTTAAAATACTTCAGAACAATAACAATGTAGACGACTGACTATAAAATAACTAGCACTAATTGCTTTGTGGTGAGCGAAGCTTAGCCGTTTCGAAGTAACGCTTATCGCTAGTTTGAATGTTAATATAAAAGGCCGAAATACCGTCGTCAACTCCGCACGAAGACCGATCCGTCGAGCACAATTGACACTTGTAATCCTCATAGATATCCTTGTCTGCCTTTTTTTTCGATAGGCAGTAGACAAAGTGACCTCTAGAGGCCGTCAAATATTTGCCTACCATCATAGTGATCCCTGGGCTGTCTGGTATATATATATATATATCTTTTACCTGAAAAAAACTAGTTGAGCATACACACATTTAGGTTTTTGTGGATGTTTCTGGATCTGTTACAGGACTGTGTCTGTTCAAAATTTGTGTTGATACTTTTACGTGAATGAGCTCCAAATCATCATATAACAAGTACATAAATATAACATATCTATTCGCTCATAGAACTATGATTATTGCACTCCATACTTGCTGTTCAGGCTGGCTTCACTGCCGTTAAAGTTTAACGGGTAACGCACAACTGTGATCCAACGGACATTTCACTCCGATTCAATTTGTATGTATGCTATCATTTTCAAAGGTAAAGCCTTCTTTACTTAACTGCATCTTTGAATGAGATCTATGGTCGGACTATAAATCAGATGGTAAAATCTGGCTGCTTCTCTAAAAACGTATCCGTTTCATAGCAGTCTACACCCGGTAAAAATAACGAAAACGACCAGCACTTTGAGGCTATTCATATTGTTATTGCCATTATTTGGCAGGATACTTAAGCTAATAAAGGTCTTACTTGCTAATAACGATATATCTTTTTTTTTACTTTAATGGAAGTTCATTATACTTGAATTAGTTAAATTTTTCAAAAAGAACACTAACACATAACATGCCGGCTCTTTAGTGCCCCCCGCCTCCGTGTCGCATTTCGGACACTAATTAAAATTTAAGGAGCTTTAAAATATATTTCTGGAATTAAAGGGAACACTTATATAATACATGTTTAATAGAATGAACACTTAAAACATCTTTTCTTGTTTTTCTCTTAGGATATTTATATATATTTAGCTTGTGAGCATCGTCTTCCACTTCATATAGTAAGTAGTTACTCGTTTCTATAAGATAATTTTCGATAGGTCGCGTACACATCCTGTGTCTCTCCCGAATCCATCCTTGAATGCCGACCTTTTTCCTGTGATCATCGACCCGGTTATTAATGCATTATTTCAAGATTACCTATGATACACCGTTATGCACTAGCTTCGCTTTTTCAAACCTTATTAAAATGTTGCAAGAACCAATCACATTTCACTTCACAGATCCTTCTTGTCGCTTAAAAATAGCGCAGATGCCTTTGGCAAACACATGTTGAAATTCGGGTATGTTCCGCAAAAAGAAAGCGCAGACAGGAACCAGTTCAGTACATTGGATCATATATCCAATCTGCCACGCGCTTAGTGTCTATTCCATTCGACTATAATTCTTCGAAGCTTTAACAACTTTTCCTCAAAACTTTGTTTCTGTCCGTGCTTCATAGAATATGTGCGCCACATACAGTGGACGTTTGTTTTCAACCTGATCAAAACGGTCCATGCACATATATATAATGTGTAGTCCGTGCCAGTATTACTGAAGTGCCAACTCATCAATTCCTCTTGCGGACTTATGTAGCATGTTCCAGCTATTGTCCCTGCGTGACTCGTTGCTGACTACCAAACCAAAAAAGGTATCGATCGAAGGCCCCCTTTTAGAATCTACCCACAGCACGGGTTGCAGTACATCTGCTCTTCACAGACCCGAGCTCAGAGCATTCGAAGATGCGAATAGACCTACTCCACGCTTTTGTATTGCGTTTTGCGTGCCTATCTGATTCTGAAGTTAGGCAGGTTAGGTACACCTATTGCTCTAATTGTTTTTTCAAAGCGGAAAGGCTGCGCGAGACTTTTTCTGTATGTGTAAAATATGCCTTAGTAGATTACGAAGCACCTTATTTATGCTTTGAATCGATGAGCGGATAATTTTTCTGCTTCACTATCTCACATATAACTTCAACGTTCGTACTTGCTAGCAGCGAGTACATAATTGAATAGCTTCCGATTGTACCTTAAGAGCGTTCGATGAGATGTACATAAAAAGATCTGTGCATCCGTCCCCTATCTGCTCCGACTTGCTTGCGCGATGGAAGTTTATCTCGACAACTAGTCCCGAGTGACTAATTATAGTTAAGAAAATGAGAGATCTGAATAGGTATTTAGGACAACAAAACAACGCTCTGTATGACAAGAACTGGCCCGGTGATAATGGTGACCAAACTTCGTCGAAGTAACAATTAATATTTTTCAGCGCGTTTTCCACAGCAAGCTAAATATCATGGGCCTAAACACAGTGCCGTTAAATCTAAAAAAAAAAAAAACTACTTCCTATTTAAAACTATTTGTGTGGCAGCAGGACGCCACTGCGGGATCGGAATAAGAAATTATTTGCCGCTCTGCCATCAATGCCTTACCGTAACATTGCACTCCACAGTTAATAAGTATAATACATTGGTCAGAAATAGAAGTAATAATTACATTGGAGCTGTTCAATACAATGATAGCCATTATCAATTGTCAACCCGTCACATAATCAATTACTCTTGTATGTAAATCAAATGTAAAGATCCTGGTTTTCATAAACTAAACTCGAATAAAAACAAACCATTTTTAACACGACCATATTGGCTTACTATCATGACTACAAAGCTGAACTAGCATAGGTATAATAAGATACTACTGCTAATGATTATTATTGAAGTTAGCAGTTATGGCCGACAAACAATATATTTCACAAAGATTTTTCTAAACGGACAATAATATCATAGACAGGATACGGTTTTTAGGTTAAAAAAAAAATGATCTCAATGTCAGGACGTCGTGCTTAACAGTATTATCGTACGACTGCTCCTGTTAGGTTTCCGCTCCTAAGTTTTAGCTTTTTTTTTTCTCATCAATCAACTTAAGTATATATCTATTTCATGCAGTTATCAAGGGGCATTTCCTGCCTAACATTAGGCAGGATATATATCTGCTTCATATACCTGTTTCATATATATGGAACTACTACAGACGATCAATATTTCAGTGAGTGTGTATCTTGTTAGGATATTTTTTTGATCCACGGCACTTTTATGGCAGCATACTTTGACAGAAAGGGGCTTCATTTATATATTGCATGTTCTAAATGTAAATTCAACGTTTGATATCAGCATGTAGGAAAGTTGTGACAAGCTGTTACGAGTACCAGTTGCCAGGCGGGTAAAGAACGTTTAGACTTATTTCCCATATATCTCCCAGCGAATTCAAAACGGCCGGCTGTTTCGCTCCATAACGGTCAATCCATACCGAAATACCGCTGCTGTAATCAGATGCGCCGAGCGTATCGCGCGGCATTCTAGCGAGGTAGCACATAGCGAGGTAAGCATCCTCTTTTCAAAGAATTAACCTTCCTCAAAGAATCCATCTGGATTATAGACGTACATTGATAACTTTGTTGATTCCACCGACACAACAAGCGGTGATAGCTATTTTCAATGTTTTTTTTTTTGTTGTTTTTACCACTCGAGGTAGGGCTCTAAACTATACATGCTTTAGATATTTTCAACGACGCCTAAACGGAAAGGAACAAAATTGTCAGACATTTATTGGCTAAAGTTCATTGGATTAATCGACACATGTTCCGTGAAATGATTACGCGATACGGTTCTCTCCTGTTTCGCTTATACATCTTATAGCATCGTGAACAGTTCGTCGTAATTTACCAAAGTTTTAATTTTTGTCCCATTATCAACCTTTACAACAATAATCATTATATACACAGACATTTGTTTAATAGAGCTGACATTATTGAGCGTATTGAAATATCGTAATGTATTTTGCGGCCATGAAAAGAAATGGCACTAGATACCTTCTTGCAACAAACCATCAAAAGTAGCTGAGATGGTCATCTCAGCTACTTTTGATGGTTGATTAAGCTTCACCATATTTCATGGAAGTACCAGCTACGGAGCCCAAGCCCTACAGTCATGAACTGAGCGCATTTCAAGTTTCAAGCAAGCTAGCCATTGTACGTGTGAGCCAAAATCACTGTATTAGCTCACACGTACAGTCACTAGATTTTTAGATTCAAGTCCAAGGTAGTACGAAAACATCTAATTAAGTCAACTTGCTCCGTATATAGTGATTACTTTATGAATTATGCGGACATCATAGAATTAGTTATTCATATTATTATTTAACAAATGCACTTATTGACCAGATTACCACACATTAAATATGTTCATTTTTTTAATTTTATAAATTCTCATAAAAGCTCCTATATGGCAACTACTTTTGTTTATGTTGCCAAAGTACGCAGCCAAACAAGTACGCTTGCTGGAATTGTTGTGACTTCATAAAAATTGCTTTAATTTTATCTTGAGTGAAACTTACCCCAATGTCCAATAATCTTTTTCGTCAAACTTCCTCTTAAGGCTAATAATATCCACTATCAGCAATTAGATACAGTTAATTGTTTTTACAAGGTGCTACTAGGGTACGAACTCCGTACACAGAACATGATATTGTCAGGGCTAGACTTAGTAGACTGTATTGCTATTGAGATGAATATAGGCCTTTTAGATTTAGATAAATATTAAACATGAGTAGCTAGATCTATTTACAAGGTACGATTGTTATCAATTGTCAGCTATAATAAGTTAATTACAGTGAAAAGATTTCTCTGGTACTTAGTTACTTGCTGATTTTGTCCGAAAAAAACAAGGTAAAAAAAATTAGTTTCTTAGCGAATTTGCAGAGATCAATATAAAGATAACCAGTGCCTCTTCAAGAAGATTTACTAAAGTCTCTAAGTTATTATTCACTACATTAATATGTATATATATATATATATATATAATGGTGGCTGTAGATGTATTTCGTGAAACAATCGAGTTAGCAGGCCGATCAGACAAATAAGAATAACCAACTATTGCGTACGTGCATAATTAGCTGCAATGACGATAAAGTAAATGACTAGCAATAAATGCACGGCGTTACCAAAAAACGCAGAAATTATGTGACACTGTCTAAATGGGGGAATGTAGCCTTTTGTAACATTATGAGGCTGACCATGTGGGGGAACTTTAGGTGTCAAACAAAAACCACTCTGTTAGGATACAGGTTTACTTTTCCGAAATAATTCCCGCATAGTTCTTTATACGTTTATTACAAATCGGCTGTATATTAGTGTAGCGCGAACGATGGCTACAAACAGTTTCTGTGACTTTCAATTAGAAATTATGGTTTCAATTGAGACTGTGTTTTCTTGATCTGAACTGCATTACAGAGTTACTATTTTTTTATTAATTAGATGTATTTCCATGCATTTAATTTGCATGGCTGAGTTTTTTGCACGAAAAAACGCGGTGAATATTTTGTGTTCGAATTCAAGACAATAGCTACTAGTAAGTACTATAAAAGATACACAATAATGTTGTATTTGTTCGAATGTTCGATTCGCTCGACATTTAGGTATTGATTGAGGCATATGGCAGACAGACAAGTATGTCACACTAGATGTTATTATGATTTCACAAACGGCGGTAGAGGTAAATAATATCTTACCGTAATCAGTACTGAGTAACAAAAACATCTGGGAGCAAAATTTTGAGAACAAGAAATAGGTCATACATAGAACAGTAGATCGGACATGATGCCATCACTGGGATGACTATATCCTAGATGTTGCAAACAATCCTGAATTAAGAGTATCACTGAACAGAAGTGTGGTCGTTTCCTTGTTTGCTATAGATGCTCGGAAATGCCTGCCAAGCCATTTCTCGACCAGCGGCTCGGTATTTGTTTAATATGGGTCGGACGTTTGTACGAACCACTTTTGCTTGGTTATCATTGCTATAATACCCTTCCTTTAGTCTCCAACGAACAAAGCTGTATTAATTTGCATTATTTTACGCGACTTGGATTAGCTTGATAAAATTCGTATCTTGGAAAATTAAGTTCTATTAAAACTTATTCTAAGGATCCAAGTTGTGGGCGGTAGTAGACAATACAACCTAGATGAATATATTTGAATAGCATATCTCGGTACCAAGTTTGTTTCTTTACCATGCCAGCCGCTTACGAACGGTTGTAGGGGTTTTGTGACGGAATATATGCACTTCGAAAAAATTACAAAAAGCATATTAACCAAAACATCTCAACGAAACAGTAGACTGACTTATTGAAGCGACAACGGACTGGGTTTGTACCTGAGTAAGAGTTTAGATTAACCAAGGCTCCTACGATACACTGGCGTCGTGTTGACTTAGGCTTGCCTATGTAAAGCAAAATCAATTTTGGTTGATACTGAACATTTTGATGTCGAGGTCAGTTTTTGTTTCAGTTTTTAGGATATATAAAGAGTGGTAACGGACGAATTTACTGAAGGACGTCACTGTTTACAATTTACAAGACGTCATTAGGATGGAGCAATGAGTTATTTTATAGCAGTAATATCACTAAGATATTTTAATGGAAGATCGATATCATTCTAGCCAAGTAAAGAGGCTCTGTAATTGGATGAGGCTGGGATTGGATGTAACCAACAATTGGAACAGAGTAATAGAATGTCAACGATTCAGTATTTCAGCCATCACAAACAGAGAATTCTGACTATCATTACTAGAAATTGTCTATTTAAATGTGTATTTTTTTGTCGGAACGATGCTCCACTAATTTTGAGTAAAAAAACAATTTATGAGGTATAAGACGAATGATAATATAAAGAAACCTGTATGGTACTTTGACTCATATATATGATAGTAGAGATTTTACTCGAATTTGGCCGCTTCTGAACCAAATGTAATGTTGCGACATGGCTCACAAATATGACTATTCTACTTATCGATTCAAGGTAAGTTAATAGTTTTTTTCTAGATGAATATCTCGATTTAATCTAGGCTATCTATGCCATGTATTTTGGATGTGGATGGGCATCAAGGCCTTATTGGAAGAGAGAGATTACTATTTTATATGTGATACGGCTGAGTTAAACGCAAACCCTGCGATATTAAGTGAGAAAAAGAGCTCTCGAATCATTGAATCTATCGATCGAGGCATTTACTTAGTTAGTTTTTTTAGACAGCTAGAATTGTCTACTAAGCAGTTGGCCCTGGTAGGTCTTCGAGAGATCATTAACCTGATAAGTCGTCGAACGAAGAGCGCTTTTAGAACGATGCGCTGTTTATACTGGACCCGGTGGTATGGACAATACGTTACTTAGGTGGTTGTATGAATCTTAAAGCTGGTGTCTTGTTTTCTTTCTATCGTTAAGCTATCGGACATCAATCTGAATTTACTCTCGACTATCAAAGCACTTATTACACAAGATTATAGGATATAAATGTACTACAATATATTCAGAAAATAAAGCACTTTGATAGAATAGTTGACAAAGTTTAGTTTAGCAGCTTTAATTTAATTAGTTTTCCGCCTGGTCTTCCTCTGACCTATATTTATACTGCAATGTTAGGAAACAGTAAAAAATTTAAATAAAATCAGTATATTATTATTGACATTAGGTGGCAATATAGAATGTATCAGCTTTGCAATTTTGTAAGATTTGTTTCAACCTCATCTACTTTCAGCATTCTTAATAGAGCACAATTAATTGACCTTTTTTTTTTACCATAAAACTTTCCTTTTGAAGTACTTTACAAAGTTGTGCTCAAGGAAAATATGCGTAATATCTTTTTTTTTTTTTTTTTTTTTTTTTTTTTAATAGTACACACAAATGACTTGAACATATTAGAGTAGCTGTTTTGAAAAGATGATTTTCAAATCACAGAAAACTCAATATTGAGGTTATTAAGATTGTTGTTCTTCATAGTATCATAGCTAACTATCTCTTCTGCGTTTCCAGCTTTATTATTATCTCATCGTAATTATACGATCTCTACATGGTAGGGCATGCCTCTGATTTTCATATATTACCAGGATGTAGATGAGAGTATGAAATTTTTTCAAAAGTTACTGTCTGCAAAAGCTTCGTCTACAGCGTTACTGCTGCAGTTATAAAATGGTTCAAAATAACGAACGAAGTCGGCTTCCTGAACAACACGACCCTAGGTAACAGACAGGCCGCCCCATCCGACTGCACTCTTTGAATTAAATGAAAAGATCATGAAGTTTACGACATACGGATTGCAGATGGCCCGATAAAAAAGCGAGAAGCCAATGGATATGGTAGAAAGATACAGACTGCGCATTTGATGACACGCGTTCATTCAAAAATAGTACATTTGAACAAGATAAAGGGTAGAGCAAAGAACGCCAACGAACTGATATATACTCACAGAACGTTGTACATTATTTGTAACTGATATACATAATAGAGAACAATTTAAGAATACTTATAGTGTTTTGTACTTACAGGGTAGGCAGACGCTATACTATTAGCTACAGTGTGCGGTTAGTACCCTCACATGATTCATCAGCGACTTTTTCGTATGTAGAGAAGGTCATTCTACGAACCGTTCGGTTGTTAGGTTGTTATAAGGCCCTGAATTTAGTCTCTTGCTATATCTACCCCAATCCAATAGTCACTGTTTTTCATGAATGAAACTCTTTTGGAGCAAAGTTACTAGACATGTTTTTTACAGAGTTAACGGTTTTTCTCTACTGGCTCTGTGTCCCCCATTGTAGCACAAAAACCTTTGTGGCTGGGTAAATTATACACCTGTTAGTTACAATGTTATACTCTGCAATAATCTATGAGAATTTATATTATCCTTTGAAAAATTCAATTTTGTGCTTCGTTAAAGTTCTGTTATACTTGCGCCAGTAAAAGACGTGGAGAATATTTCGTACATTTAATCAAGGGACACGCTTCACATAAGGATAAAGTGCTCTCAAATCCTAAGTACTGACGTCAGCCCCGAATCGTTATTAGCTCATTGTTAAGGTGTTTATCATCGGTGGCGTCCCACAAAGCGCCACATGGAACGTAGCGATGATCGCTTGAAATCATGACGCACGACAAAAGACATATTGCCAGCCAGGCATCTCGACGGGATGAGCTACGTTCCGTAATGTGTGTTATACAAATTATATGCGATGGTATTTTGTGATATGGTCACAAATAATTTTCTCCGTGCTTACCTCTGGCCGAGTTGTTTAGTACACGCCAATGGAGCCAACGTGCGTAGGATAGATAGTAACAGCTGTCGTGCTGCTAAACGAAACCACGATATAGCCATCTAGATATTTCCCACCATTCTGTAGAAAGGGATCAATCCGACGAAATCCGTTGTGCAAACGTTGGATGCTTGTAGACGTTGCTCAGCAAGTGTGGGCATAGAATATAGTGAACAATCAAAGGAGTGTCGAATTCGCGCGGGCCTGGCATCTTGCTAAAAGGTAATACAATATTGTCTGTAGAAAGATGTTGTTTATCAACCTAATCTATTTTTTTAATCGTTACCAATATGACTATGTTCCGAGGCCCCATCACTGTCAGTTGAATGCTTATTTTGTGAAGTAAAATAGAATCAGTAAACTATCTCTTCCGTCAGCTCTGACCCAACGTCACATAGGTTATGCACAGATTATAGAAGATGATCTCACTGAGCTGCAAATATTATGGCTGACATCGCCGTTATCTGTAAATTAACCGTAGGTTTACTCAAGCTCAAGTAGACAAACCCGGGATTACAAATTTTAATCTAACTCTCGAAATCAATTTTGAAAATTTTTGTAACCTCGCATAGCGTTTACGTTGAAATAGCAATAAAACTGCGTTAACGGGATATAAGCCTTAGAATAAAACGATGGACTTACTGACCACGTCCTAGAACAGGCTCCTTTAAATCTAGTTCTATATGCCTTAAAACAAAGATTTGGGGAAATTCTATTGGAACACGCTACATACGATAAGCAAATCTGACTATCTGTACAAATTTAGAGGCAAAGCTAAATTGCATATTTCACTTGCTTTGAATATTTACCTGGTGACCTTTCAGACCAAAATGAAGCTTCACCTTACGTTGTTCTTTGCAACGCTTGTTGTGTCTGGTAAGAAGTTACCGCGTATCTACTTTCCGTATTTTCCTGCTGTTAGTAAACCATTCTCAAAAATGTTTTAGTACACTACAGGTGGTGCGCCGCCCTAAAAATACCTGCTATTCAACCCAATGTGCTGAAGACACAAGTTTCGCTTGCTTTGAACGTACTCTGATAGCCTCCTAAATAGAATATCTATTCCAGCTCTAATTATGCGTACATAAGAGCATCCTTGCAAGCAGTGTACCTAACAATAACATGATATTAAGAAAGTAGCTTCGTCTGTTTTCTTGTAGCTCTATCGCTCGCGACCCATTCGTCTACCGTAACCTATACAGAGGTTAATTACGCGAAGGAAAAGCTCAACACTACCTCAGGCGGTGTTCTACGCAACTCGACAACGAAGAGTGAGAACCCGCTAGACTTTACGGTCACATCAAGACACCCTTCTACCACGGCGCGTAAGTTAAATAAAAAGCGCATTTTTCTCAGTAGTCATTTCGTTACTCTTGGTCATACAGACTTTACATTTGGTTATTTCGTTTCGCCATCATCGTCATTAAGCAGCACGACGCTGATATATGGCTGTTAATTAAGTGGAAGAGCGTCGACAATCTAGAAATGAGATTGTAGAGACGCAATCATTGATACATCTTGTGCGTAGCCGAACCCTATAAAACGAGTATATGTATATATACATACTTATATAGAACCGCTTAAGAAGCGTCTATAGCGCTGTTCGTCCAAACATTGCAGCACGGCTGATTGTAAACATGTATACGAAACTACTTGGGTCATTTCTTCCAAAGCCTGCTTTGAAGGCTTCCCATAAACCCAATGCTGTTTCTACGTGCACGACACCGACGCATATACTTGGAGAGAACTCATAAACGGTTCACTTCGTTTTTCATCTCTGTTCCTCACGGAAAAATGAGTCGAAGTTTCGTCACGTTAAAAACATGTACACTCCTACCGGACTCGGCTTTCAACCTTATAAATGACTATACTACAGGTTTCGTTCTACATTGTTGTAATACTATTAGCGCACTTATGCGATCATTGCATAATTATTATGGCAATCTTATATGGGTAATATTTCAAAACTGGGGTACAGTTGCACTTCAGACAAGTCCGCACAAGTTATACTGCCATCCGACCACCGCGTATGTTCAACGTAATCCAAATCAACGGTTTGCAGTTTACTAGTACACTGTTTATCTGAATAGGCGCCTTTTTATCTGTTATAGGCGTCCAGCGTCAGGATCAACGAGGCATGCGGGTCCGCTTATAGGTACGTTTCGGATTTTTCAGCCTACAACTTATCGTTTGTTTTTTTATAATAAACCTTACCTATATCTGAGTAAGTACACTTACTTAAGACACAATCGAATCGCTTATTCTGACCCCCAATAGCCACTTTAAAAGTAGGCCATGTTCATATTCTTCATGTGATATATTCAATTGACTTTTTACCAAGTATCTCTTCTATTCCTTTTTCTTAGTCGACCTTACAGATATATTATACTAATGCAGCTTATTTAACCATATCAACGAATCATTGAGTCCACTATTTCAGCATATTTTTCGCTGCTTTCATAATATAGTAGCACCGCATTGACCGGAACCTGGCAAGTTGTTTGCGCCACTAAATGCACACTTAATTTTCTTGGCTCCAAGCTAATTGCATTTTCTATCAATGGCAAAAAACATTCTCAAAATATATGAGGCTTATAGGCGAAACTAGATATCAATGATGCTTGCTTATTGATGATACGGCCTAAGTACATAATACGCGCCTATATCCGATACACGCGTGTCACAAGGCCACTTGTGCTGCTATGCCGAATAGTTATGAAATAACTAGGTTTACGAGCGATCATTTTCGTGTTAATATCTAGGCTCGATCAGAAACGCCGCAGCGTTTTGACCTCGACTCGTAGACTAACACGGTCTATACTATGGAGGTCAAGCGTAGAACGACAGCTAAGAACACAGTGATACGATCGCCATTGACACGCGCGCAAACCTGCATCTAATGATACATTTTTTCCCATAAACTCGTATAGATCGATTGCGCAACTTATCAAGCAAATATGGCGGAGATCTAAAAAGTCAGATGTGACGTGAGTTGGGCGGTAAAGCTGAGGGAGGCCAATGATTTTCACTTTTCAGGCTCCGCAGCGCGCAAGTTACTGGCACTCCGCTAGCGCGATCAAGCCGACATTCCTCTGCAACACCACAATGATCACGAGCGTGCAGAAAAAGATTGCAAATAAATTATATCGTTAAAGATGTGTCCTTTTTTTGCGTAGAGGTACATTAAGTGAGGATCACACCTATTCATATTTGTCTTTATTTCGAATCCTTATAGGGCTGCATTACAATTTTATTAAACTTATTAGTTTATTATTATTAAAGAGAAACGGTTACAGAAGAGGACTATGTGACTATAAATATATACGCTCTATATAAATGTATACCCTGCATACGGACAAAACACACTTTTTAAAATTAGCTATTGAAAATCCTTTGAATATACAAGATGATTACAAAATCAACTTTTTCGGATGATGATACAGACAACCATGCGATTAGGCATGTGTTTTATTAGAGCCTGAATTGTCGTCAGCTCGATAAAAACACTAGTTTCTGCTAAAAACACAGTTTGGCCATATAGGGTATAGAAATTAGTTGATTTGTTTTATCTAGGCTGGAAGAGCCACCTCAGAATTCTCAATGCGCCGTATTGACATCGAACTAATTCATTATTAATTTCTGCTGTATAAAACAATTAAATTACTACGGTCAGTTATAGAAAATAACTAACAGTAGTTATTAATAACTAATGTATTTAATAACGAACTGTGGATAATAAGCTGTAACCTAACTTGCTAACTTCGACGAGCGAAATATGAACCGGCAAATGTCAGGCTATTTGTACTAATCAAATATAGTACAGGAATATGGTAATAGGAAAAAAATGTAGCAGCATCATATCCAGTCCTAATTGGACCTAAGTCCTTTTTTGCCAGCGAGCCATAAGATATAACGCTTGAGAAGTAATTTCTCTTGCAAGCAAATGGAATCCACTTCCGACTTCTTTGAGTGCACAAGCGAAATCAGTGATACGTAACGGTGGTTATACGAAAAAATATTAGGCCCTAATAGGACAAACGGTCGTTTGTCAAGCCTATTCGCCTTAAAGCTCAGGCTTTTGCCACATGCTTTCATCTACCTGCAGATGTTTCTTCGTATCTGGCGTGAACCGGTATCGCACTCCAGTTGTCCAGACGGACCAAGGTTGATCTCTGCTACGTGTAAAGATATTATTTATCTGGTGAAGCAGCTAATAGGAAGTGCTTCCATCTACAGAGATGGTTACAATCGAAAATTTCTCTCCATTGGAGGCAGTCACGGCCGAGACCTCACGTAACAGATTCTTGCACAATCATTCAGCATATTTCGAAGATCGATCTTTAATTCGACCGCTAAAAAATGTCCAATAGGCACACCGAGAAATGCATACGTTTCAAGTTAAGCGTGTACAAATATATAAGTACGCTAGCGTGATGATTATGTGTCGGTTCTCACCTTTAGCATAAGGTACGTGAAATTCGTGACTAACATATAGGATTAGAGAAATAAACTTATGCATATGCAAACTGGGTTAATATTCAATCAAATGTTATCGGGAACCAAGTCCCGAGATCTACTCTATCCTATCTTAAGGTAAGTAAAGTTAATTGATATACAGTATGAACATGTTAGAGTTTAGTATATTCATTCAATGTAATGCATTTACACCGGAAAGCATGATTTATAGGAATTTCGTTCGCGATAATACGCGACATACAACAAAAGTGAAGAAGTTGGACATGTCATAGGCATATCTCAGTATTTTTAAAAACAAAAATTCCTAAGAAAAGTAGAAATGGTAATGTAAAACGGGCGAATTTGTTTATTGACTATCTAATTCCGCTAGAAACTGCTTTTCTTTTGCTCCGTTCCATCCTCTCCACACACTTCTAAAATGTAGTTAACGAGCTTCATTTACATCCGATAACTTGACCCAGAAATTATAAATGCAAATTAGTTGCTTATCTTACTTAGCATTACGACCATAATTTTTAGGTAAATTACCTACACTTTAGTAAAGTTATACTCGTCTTCTGTAAGAACTCTTCTGAGAAGTGCGTGCAACGTACGTAAAAGGTGCTTGCTGAGGTGCTTTGAAAAGAAGCTAATATGTTTCAAGCCAAATGAGAACAACTATGTAAATAAAGAGTAAACCTGATCTAATACTGGGTTACATCGTGAAATGGTTGATCGACTGGTGCCGATAGATCGCACGACTTTCACAAATGCGATACCAGCACCGCACGGTATTTACATGATTTTGCTGTGCACACTGGAACTGGGTTCACGTCATGTCAATAAATGCCCTGCGGGAGGCAGTGATACGGCCGGTCAATGTGTAAATTGTTTGTAAAAAAGCTGGGTTGTCGCAATCAAGCTAGTTTATGATATAACCTGGTAATAGAGTCACGCTGACTGTCGGACATCTCGAGAGAAGGCCTTGAACGTTCTCATCGTTAAATCTACCTGAAACAATTGAAGGGCCATTACTAGCGGCAGAGCAGCTCACTTGTCTATAATGTAACCTTATGTAGTGATAATTGTCGAAATTCGACTTCCCCTGATAATAGCTATCAGTTTCAACACTTTGTTAATAAATGCAAACAACCGACCTCTCCTAATGAATTAATTCTTGTCAGTCAGAGTCATTTATCGTCAAAAAATTTTTATTAATATGACCCAATAAGGAGGACAAGCTATTCAAATCCTTTTGTTAAAATAGTTGAAGTTTTCGGTACGCCAATATGCAATACATGAGTCGGTTAAATGCTTGTTATCGCTGCGGACCCCTAACATAATCGCGGAAAATAGAAGCGGCATGGTCTGAGTGAGATTCTATTTCATGTCTGAGAGAGAGACTATTCCATGCCTCGCAGCTGGTCCTGGTTCAAATTTCAACTATAACCATCGAATGTGATCAAATCACAATACGTGTCTGTGGTTTTTCTCAATGTCCTTCGCTCAATTGGCAACGATACTACAGTACCCCGTAGCAACTAATCTAGTCGAACACTCCCTTCCTTGATGAAACATATGAATTTCAAATGCTAAATGCATAAACTCCTATGGCCATACCTCCAGATCCATAAATAATCTCTATTTCAATTAACCCGGATAGTCATAGTCACAAGGCTCGTGTACTATGGCGGACAGGGTAAAATGTACCTAGTTTGAGGTATATAAAGCGTGTAAAATTTAAATTTTTACAGTCAAATAATTCACTCACTCAATTTTCCCTACGAATTATATTTGATCGATTCGTTGCGTTCGTATTCGGAAAAACAATTCAGCAGTTGACGCTACAATGGCGCATCGAGTAATAACCGATGCAAAAGATAGCTCAAAGAAGCGAGGTTCAGGTGACCTGAGGTAACCGACGCCGTTGGTGACGCGGTCGAGTTTGCTACAGCAATGTCTAGCGTATTTGATTATGACTAGCACACGTGAGAACCACAAGGGGTTTGTATAACAACTAGCAGTCTTTTTGCGGCAAATGCTGCACACGAGATTGAGTAAAAAGTTTTACTTGTTAACACGATAAAGGATCGAAGGTTATATTAAATTATTCACGTAAGACCAACCTGTGAAAGGTCAACTCTGTAAAAGACCTACCTGGTTAGCTACCATAATCATGGAACATGGGTGTGCTACGTGAAGAATTCTGAATTGGCTGATCGCAGGTGATACAATCGTACTAAATATGAAAATCGTGCCCCATTGGATCATGCATATTGGTTTACACATTCTACATAGTACGTATCAGTTTTGAAAGGCACTTATTTTTATAATTTTAGCAGTAATGGCGTCCAATAAGAATCTAATTGACTAAATACGATAAAAAATAAATATAATTAAATATATATTCAGATTTTGTTAGATAAGTATTTATACTTGTTTTTATAATTTTAAAGGCTTTTTTTATGACTGACTATATCTATGGTTAGATTTTACATAAAAGGCCAAATCTCGTAATAATGTCGTAAAACAGCAGTATTTCGCATACTGGACAGCTATAACGGTGCACCCCTAGAAAATATTTTCCTCATATGTATATATATTACGAAGTATAATACTCTGTTACATTTCTTATAAAGGTAACGTAGGTTTGCCTGTTAGTTCGAAAATAAAGTTAATTCGGTTTTTGACATTTATTATTAATATAAATAAAGTGTCAATGCTGATGTGAGAGGTGTAGTACCATTTCTTTTCGATTTTTCTTTTTTGGAAAAATACGCTAAACGTTTGTGTTTGTTTTTTTTTTTGACATAACTGATAGATAGCGACCACTCGACCGAAATAAAGTATTAGGCCGGAAGGAAAGTCACCACATATACCTAGAAAGACTTCATTCTCCCGCCTCCTTTCATTTGTTGCTCATATCTGATATATCCTTCGATTTACCATATTCCCGTTCTATCATTACGCTGTAACGGTATCGTGCTGCGAGTGCTATTTCAGCCTTAAAGAATTTCTTAAAAATGAACCTTATAGATAGAAAAAAGTGCATTTTCGAAACCTTCTGTGCTATGAATTTTGTCAAGGCCAAAGGAGCTCCGGAAATTTGCCTTGTGTACGGTATCGACGCTGTCATTGAAAGGACTGCTCAAGCGTAGTTTGCCGACTTTGAATAGATAGCCAAGACAGAGAGGGTGCCTCACATTGGCCGACTGTCGGAGTTCGATGACGATCATTTGAGGGCACTTTTGAACGAAGACGGCCGATAAATAACTCGGGAAGTAGCCGAAAAGAGGGGCTGCAGCCATACCACAGTCGTAAACCACCTCAAGTCCTTTAGGTTTACACAAAAACTACCAGCTGGAGTACCTTATTAACTCCGTAAGAGAAAACGAGACGTTACGGCTGAACGCTGATCTTAACATTTGACCCGGTACCAAGGGTCACCCGGCCCTTTATTGTTCTGTAAGGTTTTCAATGTTATTCCGATTATTGTTGTTGTGTTTGCTGCTGACGGCGCCACCTAATCTCACATAGGGTAGCTATAGAGTGGTGTTGTGATTCTTCATATAAGATCTATATGACTTTTTGTTTAAGCAAGTATTACACCCGTACATTTTGACTATCAAAGAGTTTACTGTCACGGCATCTCGGATTGTCATTGATTCGATCACGCACTTAGAGGCCGACAGCTCCAGTCAAGGACGTCCTTGATACTGGAAGATCCGCTGCGATCAATTTACCGATCTTCCACCTTTTAGGTGGTTGAAGATTGCCTTACATTTTCATTGGTGACAAGAATGCTTAAGTAAGCGTTGAAAAACACGCATGCATTCATGCATTACATTTTTTTATCAACACCGATATGTTTCTTTGTGTATTGCTTTATTGTAGCAGCAAAGCCTACTCTGGCTAGAGACCTAGTCCGGCTACTAAAGTGTTGAAGAAAAAGAAAGTAAAGTTCTAAATACCCCATACTGCTGCATCGATTGTGGTTCATTCGACTACAGTTGCCTTTCTCTATCTATGTTTTGTGCGCAGTCATCTTTCACGCTCTTGTTTGCTGAGTCCACCGTGCCCCCACCAAATTATTGCCTCAAAATTAACGGAATTTACGAATTTCGTTTCATGGATAGCGACTGTCCATGGTCTATCGGGGGCTCTGATCGTAATTATTGCGCTCCACTTTTTCTTTTTTTGTGTCACCTAATCCAAATTAAACTAACGAGTGCACACACACAGTTAACCTTCTGTAGTTATTCGGCCGAACTCAGTAAGTTACCTCTATGCAGCCATTATAATTTCGAATAAGAAATTGAAATACAATTGTGTACAGGTCGCAGGAGTTCGGTCAATTTGCTCTTCTTCTTCTTCTTATTATTTTTTTTTTATCATAACATCAGTTTAATTCGTGTTCCATTATTTAACCAGCCGTACTATCTAACAACTCACTTGACAAACTATTCCTTCATCAACAAAAAGAAACAACAAATTACCTTCAACTGAGTGACCCTATGACAGCTAAACACCCAGGTATACGGACATTACGTTCTACTATCAATAAATAGCTATTTGAACTCGAAGAACTCACGATGATACAGTGTTCAAAGTTTTGCCTCGGCTGACCAGATTGCGCTTGCAATGTAATGCAGAGCCTATATTCAATGTACATATACCTATACATCTGATAATACATAGTGCTAACAATTTACATTTCCAAAGCCAAAATTACGATAAATTAAACTTTTTATGTTTGCAAAAATTAACTATTTTTGATTCAACACCATAAATATCGCTGCAATGCGGCCAAAGTGATGAGTACGGCTTCCTCGGTGCGAATCGTTCGGCTTCCTTGGGCGGGACACGTGTTTAAGTATCTGCAGGAATATATACATTAAGTAATTATCACATTACATATATCTGACCATAATATTTCGGTTCATATATAAAACTAAATTCAATGACATATATCCCATTTGCCCTGCTAGGCCGGCTCTTATTTACACAAACTTCACCCATGTAAAAATATATGAAACAGGCCAAAAAAGGAATAAAAGCCGACAAACTCTCCTCGAACATTTCGGTTAGAAGCGACCAAGCTAGCATACCTTTTGCAGTTTCTTCGATTTATTTTTAATACTGTATTTTTAGAGATGGCCACACACTTCTATGGAATGAAGATCTGAGACCTTTTCCGGTCTCAACTAGTCTCTAAGTTTTGACCGAAAAATCCTTTCTCCAGGAGTGTTTTTAAAGGTATTTAGCTCTACTACCTCGAAATAAATTCGCCATAGGGTTTCCGCTATGGTTGCATTCAGTAGCTCATGGGCGTTCAAAGTGCAAAAAACTAGTCATGGAGAAGTCATCCTCATATTCAAGCACCTATATACGCTCTATTAGCTTTTAAAAGCCAAATAAGCTGAACTAGTTGGACTAGAATGATGGCTTTATGTGCGCTAGGGGTACTTTTCCTTATTTTTCCCACGCTTGTTCCAGTGCTCTGACAGCTTCTAAACAGCTGTATACCTACTATTTGCATTCCCATTTATAATTTCCATACCTATGGCTCCTGAAAATAAATCGACAGTGGAATATGCTCGCCCAACAGTCACTTCAGTTGGAAAGCTCGATAATATTTGATATTTTTTTGCTTGAATAAGGAAGTAATGGAGGTATGAAGTCCATGAGGCTTTTAATGGACTTGAGACAGTACTTTGCATTCATTGTTTCATTCTTGGTAAGTATCTCATAGTAGCAGACGCATTCGATGTCCATTGCAAGCATGTACCAACATCCTTTGTTAATTTGAGTTCCGCAATAGTTGCGCATACAATATATTATGCGTATTTTCAATCAGCCAACAGACGATTCACAAAGAACCTATTTTCTTACTCAGCTTTTGCAATTTCAGACTTTCGGTTACAATTCAGTAAAATGTTACACGTGAAATACCAATTTTGGTTAACAGTTTGATACATATCTTAGGCCCCAGGCTCTGTTCTCGTGAAATGCTTCCACGGCTGCGGCAGTAAGATCTTGTCCACCTTATTATTTTATAT